>NC_133333.1:137582713-137882713 GCF_042186555.1 Aquarana catesbeiana | reverse complement strand
AGTGACAAGCTGCATCTACTGACAAGTGACATGGCAAGTGACAAGCTGCATCTGCTGACAAGTGAGGTGGCAAGTGACAAGCTGCGTCTGCTGACAAGTGACGTGGCAAGTGACACGCTGCAGCTGCTGACAAGTAACGTGGCAAGTGACAAGCTGCATCTGCTGACAAGTGACATGGCAAGTGACAAGCTGCATCTGCTGACAAGTGACATGGCATGTGACAAGCTGCGTCTGCTGACAAGTGACATGCTGCATCTGGTGTCAGGAGACAGTGACATGCTGCAGCTGCTGACAAGTGACATGGCAAGTGACAAGCTGCATCTGGTGGTAGAAATGATGGCAAGTGACACGCTAAGGGCTGCCACTGATTCTGTATAATGGTGAGTTGAACAATTACATTTTATATTAGAATGTAATAATATATAATGTGCTTCAATCGCCCTGACACCATAACAACCATGGTGCCGGGATGATTAAAGCGCCAACACCAGGTGTTTGGAATAAAGTGGGCCGGTCTAGATGAAGTCCAGAGCCACATTTTTGTCCCAGTCCAGCCCTGGGCAGAGCACTCGCTGCCATACCCACGCAGTGGACTGCCCAACTATCCTCTCCGCAGCTCATCCCCATTGCTGCAGACAAATGCCATGCCTGGACAAGAGGCAGAAACTGCAGGAGAAGGTCAGCTGTCGAGCTGACAGCCAACAGTGTGAAGGGGGAGGAGCTTTCTGCTGCGAGCAGAGACCCCATGTTGGAAAAGGCATCGCTAGAGGCACGACCGACACTGTAAGCAAGTAAGTGCCAGCACCCATTGATCCCATCCCCACCACCACATCTGCCTCTGTCTGTCTGAACCCCCCCTCCCCACCACCACATCTGCTTCTGACTGACCCCCCCCCCCCCCCCATCACCACCACTGCCTCTGACTAAACCCCCCCACCACCATCACTGCTGCCTCTGTCTGAACCCCCTTACCACCACAGCTGCATTGGACAGAACCCCCCACCACCACCACCACCACTGTTGCATGTAAATCTGACTTCCTGATACATTTAATTTTAGCTTTAATTGTCATGATAATTAATGGCTATGGGGGCCTTTTGGTGGGCGTAATTATTTTTTGGGGGGGGCAGCATTTCATTCTTGGTCCCAGCAGACAGCACAATGTCTTGGGCCGGCCCTGGTCCCTGCCAAGGTCAGGCGTACCCAACATTGTTCTTCTGCTGTTGTTGAGGTGCAAGAACCACAGGGCTCTCGTATGGAGCAGGGAGCCAGTACTAGTGCCGCTCATTCTTCTGGTGAACTGGCAAGCACCAGCGGCCTAGTACACCCTGGTCATAGTCAAACTAGCACTGCAGTATCACGTGGTGACGTGGCGAGTCCCACAAGTGCAATTCAAGCTGGTGTGGTGGCTAGCACAAGTAGTGTCCCGCAGCCACAGGCTCATCGAGCCCATAGAGCCCTTCCTGCTGCATTTGCCAATCCTAATTTGAGTTGAGTTGATTTTACGTCACTTGATTTTTATTCGCTGTTTTTCACGGAAGATCTCTATAGATCTATTGTGGACCAAAGCAATTTTTATGCTGGTCAATTCATCGCCGCTAATCCCCAGTTGACCCTTGCCAGAGATTGGAAACCTATTACGGTTTCCGAATTTAAAACCTTCCTGGGCCTATCCCTCCTCATGGGCATAACTAAAAAGAGTGAGTTGCAGGCATAATGATCCACTGACCCAATTCATCATATGCCCGTGTTCTCTGCATCCATGACCAGGGCTAGATACGAGCAGATCTTGCGATTTATGCACTTCAACGACAATGAACTCTGTTGTCCTCGAGGTGACCCTGGATTTGATTGGCTTTACAAAATTCAGCCCCTCGTAAACCACTTCAATCAACAGTTTGCAGCCTTGTTTACTCCCGATCAAGTTTTATGCGTTGATGAGTCCCTGATTACGTTTTCTGGCCACTTGTCTTTCAAACAGTATCTTCCCAGCAAGTGTGCCAGATATGGGGTCAAGATGTATAAGCTTTGTGACAGGGGAACAGGCCATACATATAGTTTTATGGTTTACAGGGGAAAAGATAGTCACGTGGAGTCGGAGTACTGCCCAGACTACATAGGGAGCGCTGGTAAGATTCTGTGGGATTTGGTGTCACCCGTATTTGGAAAGGGGTACCACTTGTATGTGGACAATTATTACACAAGTGTGACACTTTTTAGTCACCTTCTTCATTGTGGAATTGGCGCATGTGGCACTGTGCGATCTAATCGCCGGGGCTTACCCCAGCGGCTTGTAGATTCCCATCTTAGACTGGGAAAGAGAGCCTGCTTGAGATTTAATAATTTGCTCACAGTGAAGTGGAGGGATTCACTGAATGTTTTTGTTTTGTCCTCCCTTCATGCCGATACCACAGTCCAAATTCCAACGCTAACTGGTGTTGTGGAGAAACCCCTCTGTGTCCACGAATATAACCTTAATATGGGAGGGGTGGACCTCAACAACCAGTTGATGGTGCCGTACTTAATTGCCCATAGAGCCAGATGCTGGTACAAAAAAGCGTCTGTATACCTATTTCAATTGGCTCTGCTGAATGCTTATGTGCTATACAAGGCGTCAGGACGAACTGGATCCTTCCTTAAAACCCAGGAAGAGGTCATCACAGCCCTTTTGCTTCCAGACGGTGCTGTGCCCCAGCTTCCCAATGCAAATGCAGTGAGCCGGCTGCATGAGAGGCATTTTCCGTATGTCCTCCATGGTACCCCTACTCAACGAACCCCGCAAAGAAGATGTCGTGTCTGTAGGAAACTAGTGGAGTATTAGCGTAGGGTACAGCACTGCACAGTCATAGGACACACTTTCACAGGGTCTCCAAAGATGCCATCGCATTTTGAGAGACCCAAACCTGGAACCATTACAAAAAAAGTGTAAAATACACACATGTATATACACACATATAATATATATATATATATAATAAAAAAGACAAAAATAGTTGTGTTTTTCATGTTCTTCTCTTTCTATTCTTTCTCTCTCTATTGTTCTGCTCTGTTTTACTGTATTTTATGCTTAACTGCAATGCTTTATTGTTACCAGGGCTATTTTTTTCTCAGACAATAGGTGCGGGAACTCCCCCTTTCCGAGTCACCCCTTTTCTCCGCCCCCTACCCACCTCCCAGTACCGTCCTTTTTAGACAATATAGAACCAAGTATCATTTTGAGGTGCTAAGTAATTTGTATGAATTTGGTATGAATTTTGGAATTTGTATGAATTTGGTAATGATATCAAGAAAAGCAGTAAAATAGATCCCCTGCAGCCAGCAACAATAGATTCCCCTAACAATAATGGACCAACCACAACAAAATTTCCCCGCCAGCAACAATAGACTCCTGGCAGCATCAACAGATCTCCGCACAGCCAGCATTAATAGTCTGTCTGGCTGCCATCAACATTAGCCCCCTCCCCCAACAGTAGATTTCTTTCAGGAACAACTGACCCCCAGCAACATAAGACCCCCCCAGCAACAATAGGTCCCCCACCAGCAACAATAGACCTCCCCAGCAACAATAGACCCCCCAGCAACAATAGACCCCCTTGCAAAAATAGATCCCCAGCAGTGAGCATCAATACCCTACAGCACACCCCAGCACCCCTTGCCATTACATACAGTCAGTCCAAGAGGTGCCGGAACTGCGTTCCCCAGCGTTCCCGCTGAAAAAAAGCCCTGATTGTTACTATGTTTTATCATGTTTGCTTTGCAGGTATGTAATTCTTTTATACTTTACTGTTTACTGTGTTTTATTGTTAATCATTATTTTCTTTGTAGGTACGCCATTCAGCTGCAGCACTGATTTATCGATCTTGCTCTCACGATATGTAAATCAGCGAATCCAGAGCTATAGGAGGTGATTTCACCACCGCAGTTGAAAAAAAAGAGCATATATGCCGAAGCATTGGGGCAGGGGTGGAGGGGCGATTTGCCCCTAACATTAGGGGCTGATTGCCCCCATGCTTCGGCATATATTTTTTACCCTTTTTTTGGTACAGATTGCAATAAAAAAAGTTGCTTTATTGAGTTAATGTTTTATTGTTACCATTGTTTGTTTTTCAGGTATGCCATTCAGCTGCAGCACTGATTTATTTATCTTGACAGCAACAGTGTTTACTTTCACGATACGTAAATCAGCTCTGTAGGAGGTGATTTCATCACCACAGTTAAAAAAAAAAAATTGTACATGCATGCCCATCATTAGAAGTGGGTGGATGCAGGGCGGTATTCTAATGGTGGGCATACCCACCGATCAATCTCTATTTTCGTTCAGCCCACAGGTTGCATGAAAAAAAAGAACATTACAATATATGCCCAACAAGGACCAGCAACGTACTGGTATGTTGCTGAACTTTGAGTGGTTATACTAGAATGATGCCTGCAGGTTTAGGTGTCATCTTTGTATCGTTCTTTTCAGCCAGCAGTCAGCTTTCATGGAAAAGCAATCCTAGCAGCTAATTAGCCGCTAGACTGCTTTTACAAGCAGTGGAAGAGAACTTCCCCTCCCCCTCCCGCCATCTTCCATGGTTTTCTCTGGCTCTCCTGTCCCACCAGGGAACCTGAGAATGCAGCCGGTGGTTCCGCCAGCTGACCATAGAGCTGATTGAAGACCAGAATGGCTCCAATCATCTCTATGGCCTAAGAAACCTGAAGCTATGAGCATTTTATGACTTTGGTTTTGCTGGATATAAACAGCGCCATTTGGAAATTGGGAAAGCATCTTATCACACCGATCTTCGTGTGGTCAGATGCTTTGAGGGCAGAGGAGAGATCTAGAGTCTAATAGATATCAATATAGTTTAAAAAGAGTACCTGTCACTACCTGTTGCTATCATAGGGGATGTTTACATTCCCTGTGATAACAATAAAAATGATTTAAAAAAAAGAAAGGAACAGTGTAAAAATTAAATAAAAAGGCAAAATAAATAATAAAAAAAAAGCACCCCTGTCCCCCCGTGCTCGTGCGCAAAGGCGAACGCAAGCGTCTGTCTCGTGTCATATGTAAACAGCAATTGCACCATGCATGTGAGGTATCACCATGAATGTCAGATCGAGGGCAGTAATTTTAGCAGTAGACCTCCTCTGTAAATCTAAAGTGGTAGCCTGTAAAAGATTTTAAAGGATTTTAAAAATGTATGTAGTTTGTCGCACGGTTGTGCGCAATTTTAAAGCATGTCATGTTTGGTATCTATGTACTCGGCATAAGATCGTCTTTAACCAAATATTTGGGCAATACAGTGTGTTTTAGTGCATAAAAATTAAAAAACAGTTTGTTTGTTTTTACACAAAGTTGTCACTAAATGATATATTGCTCACACATGATATGGGTATATGTGGAATTTCACCCCACAATACATTCTGCTGCTTCTCCTGAGTACGGGGATACCACACGTGTGGGACTTTTTGGGAGCCTAGCCGCGTACAGGACCCCAAAAACTAATCATCGCCTTCAGAATTTCTAAGGCTCCTTTCACACTTGGGCGGGGGCGGCGTCTGCGGTAAAGGGTCGGTATTGTAAGCGGCGCTTTAACGTCGGTATTCGGCCACTACCGGGGCAGTTTTATCCCCCCGCTAACGGCTGAGAAAGGGTTAAAAACCACCGCAAAGCACCTCTGCAGAGGCGCTTTGCCACCGGTATAGCCACGCTGTCCCATTGATTTCAATGGGCAGGAGCAGTGAAGGAGCGTTGTATACTCCGCTCCCTCACCGCTCCGAAGATGCTGCTAGCAGGACTTTTTTTCCTGTCCTGCTAACGCACCGTTCCAGTGTGAAAGCCCTCAGGCTTTCACACTGGAGACACAGCAGAGGCTTTTTTGGGTCGGTTTGCAGGCGCTATTATTAGTGCAATAGCGCCTGCAAACCGCCCCAGTGTAAAAGGGCCCTTAGGGCTCAGTTTCAGAGGCCCTGAAATGTCAAAATAGCACAAACCCCCCCAAATGACCCCATTTTGGAAAGTAGACACCAAGGTATTTGCTAAGAGGCATGGTGAGTATTTTGCAGCTCTCATTTGTTTTTGAAAATGAAGAAAGAAAAGGAAAATGTATTTATTTTTCCTTTTCTTAATTTTCAATACTTTGACAAAAAGCGAGATCTGCAAAATACTCAACATGCCTCTTAGCAGATAACTTGGGGTGTCTACTTTCCAAAATGGGGTCATTTGGGGGGATTTTGTGCTATCTAGGCTTGGTTCGCCACATGGGCGCCATCTTATGTCGATACTATTACTCCATGTCTTCCATGTAGAGGCTTGGAGTGCACGCCGGACGCCATGCTGGTTGTATTTCCGGTCTGGTGGGCGTGCATTCTCCATCGATGGGATGGGATACGAGATTATGACTAATATATAATAGTGCAGTTGATGGGGGGGCAGCCTAAACCCCAGATGACGTCTGAGTAGAAACACGGTGGGACGTATCGTGCTGGCTCCATTTTCTGCATTCTACCTTCTTTTTGTGATCATACCATATACAGTGCCTGTATTGCTCGTATTGGTGTAAGTGCAATATCTTATCTAATAAATTTTTAGTCAGCAATTTTATGCTATGTGGCGATTTCTTTCCTTATGACTCCCCCTTGCGGATCGGTGGAGCTTATGAGCTCCTGGATGTTGAATCCTTACTGTCATGTACCCTATATGCTGGTTCCGGTGATGTCTGGATGTTAGATCTGTGCAGGTGCCCTTTCTGCATATTGGTTCTGGTGACCCTTAAAGTTTCCAGTTTTGCTTACTTGGCTCCTTGCTGCTGGCAGGTAGCCCACACCATCTGGTAAGAGTACCCTAAGACTCTAAGCTGGTGGTGGTTGCACATCCGATGGTGACTCTGTCTTGGCTGTGGGCTTTTTTGAAGATTTTATCACCTATCCATATGAATGATTTTTCTTCAAAGGCGGAACATTCTCTTTTTCACTTTATATGAACTATTTCACTTCAAGTTCATTCACACATGTTTGGATTGTTTCACGTTTTTCTTCAATTCAGTTTGATGGACATTATGTATTTTTGTTTACAGGTGCCAGACTGGCTCTTAATTTCATATTGTAGTGATTTTACTTATTGTTTGCACTTTTGCATAATTATTTAGCGCTGCACTTGACCCCATACTCCTTTACACAATTTGTCTAATTGCAGTGTCAGCAGCTTATACAATTTATTGGCTGGCACAGTAATTTTTATATAAACCTTTTCTCCTTTAAAAAGGTATATAAACCGGGATGTGGCCCCACATTAGCTGTGCTCCGAATCTCAGCAGCTATCCAGGGCACATAGCGAGGGTGGTGATTGCAGCACAACAGTGCTCCCCCCACACCTTAGCTACACTAGGCAGCATGTTGAAAAGGAGAAAGGAGTGCAAGTTAACAGAGTTTTATCTTCCCCCTGCCTAACACAGCCAAGATGGTGCCAGCAGCAGCAAGGCTTCACAGCGTGCAGAGGAAACCAGCTGCACTCACAGGATCAGTTAGACTGCAGCTCTCCTGCCTTCTCACCAACAAGCAGCCCAGCCAAATCGAAACCCAGGCTGACTCCAACAACTGTGCAGATAATGAGGTAAGCCCTTTCTCAATTATCTACTCATGGGGACACTGGGCTCAAAAACTCTATAGTGGCATTCCCTACGTCCAACCAACCTGTGCTATACATGACTTTAACTCTACACTCGTTTTTTTACTTTTTTCGGAAATTTGGAAAATCAGAAGTTCGGAAATTTGAAAATTCAGAAATCCGAAAATTCGGATTTTCAAATTTCCGAATTTCCGAAATTTTGAAATTTGAAAATTCCAAATTTCCAAATTTCCGAATTTTCAAATTTTCAAATTTCCGAATTCCGAATTTCCAAATTTTCAAAATTCTGAATTTTCAAATTCTGAAATTCGAGATTTCGGAAAATCAAAATTCGGAAATTCAAAATTTTAGAAATTCAAAATTTCGGAAATTAGGAAATTCGAATATTCAAAATTTCATAAATTTGAAAATTCAAAAATTTGGAAATTTGAAAATCCAAAAATAAGAATGAAAATCTGAAAATTCAAAAGAATTAAAATCTGAAAATTTAAAAATCTGAATTAATAACTAACTAATAATAAATATTTTATTATGGGTATTGGAATTTTCTTACAAATTCTGATTTTCGAATTATTGAATTTTCGAATTCCGAAAATTTGGAATTTGAAAATTTGTAATTTTTAAAATTTGGAAATTCAGAATTCAGAAATTTGGAAATTTGAAAATTCAGAAATTTGAAAATTTGGAATTTTCAAATTTCTGAATTCCAAATTTCCAAATTTTCAAAATTCTGAATTTTCAAATTCCGAATTTTCAGATTTTTGAATTCCGAACTTTTGAATTTTTGAATTCCGAATTCTTGGATTTTCGGAATTTGAAAATTCAAAAATTCGAAAATCCGAATTTGAAAGGAAATTCCAATACCTATAATTTAATATGTATTATTATTTCAGATTCGGGTTTTTGAATTTTCAGATTTTCATTCTTTTGAATTTTCAGATTTTCATTCTTATTTTTGGTTTTCTAACCACTTAGCAACCGGCCCATAGCCGAATGATGGCTACAGGGCGGTTGCTTAACCCTGAGAGGGCATACAGTGACGTCCTCCCAGAATCCCGCTCTCGCGCGACCCCTGGGGCGAGCACCCGAAAACATCCGTGTCCGCCGGTTCCAGAGGACCCGGCGCATCACGGATTATGGTAAATGGCCGCTAATCGTATGACAGAGTGATCACATGTAAACAAACCGGCGTCATGTCATGACGCCGGTTCCTCTCTCCCCTCTCTGTACCGTTTGGTACAGAGAGGGAGGGATCGGATGGTAGCAGCGTTGTGGGCTGGATCTGTAGTGCCCACAGCGCTGCTCTGTGACAAATGTAGTCACATCCAGCCGTCCATTCATCCATGCTCAGCCATCCCTCCATGCTCAGCAATACCCTGCACTACTCTGCAATACTCTGCACTACTCTGCAATGCCCTACAATACTCTGCAATACCCCGCAATACTCTGCAATACCCCGCAATACTCTGCCATACTCTGCAATACTCTGCAATACCTTACAATACCCTGCAATACTCTGCCATACCATGCCATACTCTGCAATACCCTGCCATACCCTGCAATACCCAGCCATACTCTGCCATACCCAGCCATACTCTGCCATACCCAGCCATACTCTGCCATACCCAGCCATACTCTGCCATACCCAGCCATACTCTGCAATACCCAGCCATACTCTGCAATACTCGGTGATACCCAGCCATACTTTGCAATACCCAGCCATACTCTGAATTACTCGGTGATACCCATCCATACTCTGCCATACCTTGTAATACCCTGCCAATGCCATACTCAGCTATGCACAGCCATGCTCAGCCATACTCGGCCATGCTCAGCCATACTCGGCTGTACTCTGCCTCTGTATGTGGCTAGGCTGTGGAAGTCTCATACATGTGGTATCGCCGTACTCAGGAGGAGGAGGATCATCTATTTTGGGGTGTAATTTTTGGTATGTACATGCTATGTGTTAGAAATATTATATAAATGCACAACTTTGTGTTAAAAAAAATGCATTTTAACCACTTCCCGCCCGCCGGCTGTCATACGACGTCCTTGACTTTGTGCGGGGATATCTGAATGATGCCTGCAGCTACAGGCATCATTCAGATATCAGCTTTTTCATCTGGCGATTCCCTACACCATAGGAATGATCATAGCAGCTGTTCCACTGCTTATATGTTCTTACGGGAGGCGAGAGAGGATGCCCCCCCTCCCGCCACCCTCAGGTTTTTCTACCAACTCACCGCTACGATCGAAGCCAGGACAGTTTTTTTTTTTTAATTTCAGGCTTTCCAGCCTAGAGGTGAGATATGGGGTCTTATTGACCCCATATCTCATTGTAAAGAGGACCTGTCATGCCATATTCCTATTACAAGGGATGTTTACATTCCTTGTAGTAGGAATAAAAGTGATCAAAAAATTAATTTTTTGGAAAAAAGCATCAAACTAAAATAAAGTAAAATAAACAATAAAAAAATATCTATATATTTTTCCCCCGTGTCCCCGTGTGCTCGCATGCAGAAGTGAACGCATACGTAAGTCCCGCCCACATATGAAAATGGTGTTCAAACCACACATGTGAGGTATCGCTGCGATCAATAGAGCGAGAGCAATAATTTTGGCCCTAGACCTCCTCTGTAACTCAAAACATGTAACCAGTAAAAAATTTTAAAGCATCGCCTATGGGGATTTTTAACTAGCGAAGTTTGGCGCTATTTCACGAGCGTGTGCAATTTTGAAGGGTGACATGTTAGGTGTGTATTTACTCGGCATAACTTCATCTTTCACATTATGCAAAAACATTGGGCTAACTTTACTGTTTTGTTTTCTTTAAAGCACAAAACTGTTTTTTTCCAAAAAAACGCGTTGGAAAAATTGCTGCGCAAATACCATGCAAGATAAAAAGTTGCAACAACGCCATTGTATTCTCTAGGGTCTTTGCTAAAAAAACATATATAATGTTTTGGGGTTCTAAGTAATTTTCTAGCAAATAAATGATGATTTTTACATGTAGGAGAGAAATGTCAGAATTGGCCTGGGTGCTCCAGAACGCCTGAAGGTGCTCCGTGCATGTTGGGCCTCTGTATGTGGCCATGCTGTGTAAAAGTCTCACACATGTGGTATCGCCATACTCGGGAGTAATAGCAGAATGTGTTTTGGGATGTAATTTGTGGTATGCATATGTGTGTGAGAAATAACCTGCTAATATGACAATTTTGTGAAAAAAAAAGAAAAAAAATATTGATTTTGCAAAGAATTGTGGGAAAAAATTACAACTTCAAAAAACTCATCATGCATCTTTCTAAATACCTTGGAATGTCTTCTTTCCAAAAAGGGGTCATTTGGGGGGTATTTGTACTTTTCTGGCATGTTAGGGTCTCAAGAAATTAGATCAGTCCGTCAGTACTTCAGGTGTGATCAATTTTCAGATATTGGCACCCTAGCTTTTGGACTCTATAACTTTCACAAAGACCAAATAATATACACCAGTTTGGGTTATTTTTACCAAACATATGTAGAGGTATACATTGAAAGCTGAAAATTGGTCTGGTTATTAAGGGGGTTTAAGTGGCCAATGGTCAAGTGGTTACATTTCCAAATTTTTGAAATCTCAAGTTTATGAAATTTAGAATATTAGAATTTCCTAATTATGAATTTTCGAATTTCTGAAATTTTGAAAATTCGGAAATTGGAAAATTCTGAAATTCTAAATTTGAAAATTCGGAAATTTCAGAATTAACAAATTTGACAAAATTCATAAAAAAACGAATTCGGAACTAAACAAATTGCACGTCTACTAAACTGCAAAATCATTCTAGACGGAACAATGTGAAAATTAGGGGTATCTTAGAAACAATCTTTTTCCAGAAATTCGGAAATCCGAAAATTCGGATTTTCAAATTTCTGAATTTCCGAAATTTTGAAATTTGAAAATTCTGAATTTCGAATTTCCGAATTTCCAAATTTCCAAAATTTCAGAAATTCGAGATTTCGAAATTTCGAAATTCGAAATTTCAGAAATTAGAAAACTCGAATATTCGAAATTTCATAAATTTGAAAATCCAAAAATAAGAATAAAAATCTGAAAATTAAAAAGAATGAAAATATGAAAATTAGGGCTGTGGAAATTAAAGATTAATTCCTCGATTAATCGTTAATTTTCTTGACCGATCAAAATTTTTTTGATTGGTCGGCTGCCTTCCCTGGGGCCGCTTTGGGCCAAGCTGTGGCTGCAGCGCAGCGTTCCGCTCCCTCCTCCTCCACTATATGTCATACACAGTCTGCGGGCATCTCCCGCTGTGTGTCTCCGAGCTGAGTGTGAAAACTTTGGCCGCACTGTGAGAAAAGTCCTGCCCTCCTCCTAGATCAGCTCATGTGATAGACACAGTGTTCTGTCTATCACACAAGCTGATCTAGGAGGAGGGCGGGACACACAGCGGGAAATGCCCGCAGACTGTGTAATCCAGGCACAGGCACTGACTACAGTAAGGCTGCGATTATGGGCACGGCAAGACTGCATTATGGTCACAGTGAGGCTGCCATTATAGGCACAGTGAGGCTGCGATTATGGGAACATGGAGACAACATTATGGGTACGGTGAGACAGCATTATGGGCATGGTGAGGCTGCGATTATGGGCACGGTGAGACAGCATTATGGGCACGGTGAGGCTGTGATTATAGGCAGAGTGAGGCTGCGATTATGGGCACAGTGAGACTGCATTATGAGAATGGTGAGGCTGCGATTATGGGCACGGTGAGACTGCATTATGGGCACGGTAAGGCTGCGATCATGAGCACGGTGAGCCTGCGATTATGGGCACGGTAAGGCTGAGTTTATGACGTGTGACGTCCTAGCCATGCCCTGCTATGTCCGTTGCCATAACAACGGTGCTAAATCAGCTAAAAGTACCGTATTTATCGGCATATAGCATGCACTTTTTTCCCCTTAAAATCAGGGGAAAATCGTGGGTGCGTGTTATACGCCGATCCCCCGCTGACTGTGAGCGGAGCGAGCGCCGGCCGCCGATATACATAGATAGCCAAGTGTACTCGGCTAGGTTCGGCTAGCTCCACTCACAGTCATGCCCAGTCCCGCCCTATGATGGACACAGGGACTGGGCGTGACTGTGAGCGGAGCTAGCCGAACCTAGCTGAGTACACTCGGCTATCTATGTATAGGGGCGGCGCTCGGCTCCACTCACAGTCACGCCCATCCTAGGCAGGACTACGAGAGGAGCAGAAAGCGACCAAGAGCCGCCGAGATACACAGGACCGGCTCTGTGTATCTCGGCGGTGCCATTTTCAAACTGCAATGACACTGACATGTCACTGCAGTTTAACTGCAGCCTGGGCAAGGCTGCAAATGGACAATTTGCAGATGGGCACTGACAAGGCTGCAATGCTGCAAATGGACACTGATAAGGCTGCAAATGACACCAAGGCTGCAAATGACACCAAGGCTGCAAATGACTGCAAGGCTGCAAATGACACCAAGGCTGCAAGGCTGCAAATGACACCAAGGCTGCAAATGACACCAAGGCTGCAAATGACACTGGACAAGCATGCAGATGGACGCTGTGCATGGCTGCAGATGGACACTGATAAAGCTGCATTGATGGGCATTTAAATGTAAGTTTTTTCCTTAAAACATTTTTTTCCTTAAAATTCCCTCCTAAACTTGGAGTGCGTGTTATACGCCGGCGAGTGTTATACTCCGATAAATACGGTAGTTGGATCTGTATCTGCGTTATAATTAATCGAAATTAAATATGTGATTAAAATCACATGTATCTGCGACACCCACCATCACCTTCAGACGAGCACGCTCACTAAGAGACCATTTGGTTAAAAGTGAGTTTACTGGCACTTTCCGTTCTGATGAGTGCAAAAGATTTGGCCCCCATGGCCCCTTTTTCACACACTCTGTGTTTCCGTCCTATTCAGTGTCCTTTGTTTAATGGATGCCATAGAGATGCCTTGGGCTATGTCTCCGCTCTATGCAATCTGTCATGCTATTAGACATGGCCCTTCCCCCTCTCTGGGGCGTCGCAATTTGTTTGTCTTCGTTTTTTACTTCAAAGTCTCGATGTTATGACGTCACCGCGATATACGCGATGACGCGGCCCTCACAAATAACATACTCTGCTGACACTAATAAAATGACCAGCACTGCGCAGGCGCCGGCGGTCTTTAAAGCCCGCAGATGGCGCCCTGCCCAGTGCAAACTATGCCTGCCAAAAGCAACAACGTCCTAGCCACTTGCGAACTGCACTCATATCCAAAGTAAGTAAAGAGGCCAATAGAGTTGGCTTTAACTGAACCTCTACATTTTGCTTTATTTAAGGAGAGGGAGAAGAACTTTCTCTCCCCCTCCTTTCTCTCCTTTCTGAGAGATATTCCTATCTGTGTCTTTGTAATTAATTATAATGACATGGAGAGTTTTTTTATTATAAGTGTCGTTTTTGAATATGTGAATGGAGATGCAAAGCATCTAGCTCCGGTGTATGGGAGGGGCATGATCAGGGGTTTTTTTGATGCGCAATTTTAAAGTCACTAAATCAATTATAATAAGTTATTCTATTATCCCTCAGGGCTCTACTGCGGCTGCGCTGTGCTGGTCATCCCTTTTTGGGACCTTTGTGAGGGCTTTTCTGAGCTCGGACAAAGTCCATCACCTTTTGGTGGACAATTGGTGGCAGAAGTTTATTTAACCTTCTAAGGAAATTGTTTTTTGCATATATTTACACATATTTCTCTATACAATTCAATATTGGTATGTATATTGGACATTCTCAGATACTGTAATGTTGACTTTTCCTTGAATAAGCGTCTATGTTAAGCCTATTTTTACCTGTTTATCAGAATATACTTTTTTTTTCTTTCCTAAAAAACGCCTCTGAAGAAGGGACATCGTCTTGAAACATGTCAGAGGAATTTGTACTCATTTTTGAACTTGTAAAGAATATACTATGTGTAAATCTTTTTCTTGTTTTGCACAAATGTTTTGTATAGATTACTATCATGCTTTTATACATGCTTCTTTAAGCAATTTTTCAAATAAATAATATGTTTTTATAAACTTTCGTCTGTTCGCCTTCAAAGTCCCTCTGTACCGGGGATACAAGTGTCCCTTTCTTTTAGGGTTCCTTTTTACAATATATTTTGGGATGTTGGCAACGCTCTATTATAGGTATTGGAATTTCGTAGCTCAAAAATTCGGAAATTCGGAATTCGAAAATTCGGAATGGGAAAATTTGGAATTTTGAAAATGTGGAAATTAAGAATTCGGAAGTTTGAAAATTCGGAAATTTGAAAATACGGAATTTTCAAATTTCCAAAATTCCGAATTTTCAAAATTCCCAATTGTCAAATTCTGAATTTTAGAATTACGAACTTCCGAATTCCGAACTTCCGAATTTCCGAAATCTCGAATTTCCGAAATTTTGAAAATTCGGAAATTTGAAATTCGGAAATTTGAAATTTCGGAAATTTGAAATTTCGGAAATTTGAAATTTCGGAAATTTGAAATTTCGGAAATTGAAAAATTTGGATATTCGGAAATTTCTGAATTAACAAATTTGACAAAATTCGTTAAAAAACTAATTCGGAACTACACGTATTGCACATGTCTACTATATTGCAAGATCATTCTAGACGGAACAATATGAAAATTAGGGGTATCCTAGAAACAATCCAAACCGCAGCACTGAATGATTACCTTGTGCAACTCATGACGGCGTTTCTACCAGATACACCTCAAGCGGTAATAATTGATTATATTCATCGCCTGACAAAACCAGCCCACCTTCCAGGCACGGTACCACAAGATACAATAGTCCGTATTCACTTCTTCCATGTGAAAGAGGAATAAATGAGAGCCATGAGGAACACGGCCTATGTTTACGTGCATACAGTCAATAGGTTGTCAAGGAAAGCTGCATCCTTAACAAAGGAGTCATCAGCTGAATTAAAAAAATAACATTGCCTAATTAATTGGCAATAGATTTTTTTTTTTTTTTAATGGAATGGGGCCCCCCCAATCCATACCAGCCCTTTAGGTCTGGTATGGATTTTAAGGGGAACCCCACACCAAAATTAAGAAAAATGGCATGAGGTCCCCCCCAAAATCCATACCAGGCCCTGCCCCTTACTTATTTAAGAACAGTCAGACAGACCCCCACAACCACAGCCCAGGGTTATTGGGAAGGGGCCCTTGTCCCCATCAACATACGGACAAGGTGCTTTGGGGTGGGGGGACTGAGCCCCCCCACTCCAAAGCACAACCCTATTTTGCAGGCATGTGGCCTGGTGTGATTCAGGAGGGGGGCACTTGCTTGTTCCCCCCTTTCCTGACCTGCCAGGCTGCATGCTCGGATAAGGGTCTGGTATACAACGGGGGGGCCGCGTTGTTTTTTTAAACATTTTTGTATTGCCAATTATGGCTTGCACCCGGGAAAATCAATTTAAATGTTATTTTTTTTAATCTCAGTTTTGCTGCAGTAGGTTCTATACACGGTACAGATGCACCACACTACAGGCAGACTAAGGGGAACCCCCAGGCACTATATTTAAAGGAATTTTTCATTTTTATTGTTTCACTTTAAGCATTGTTAAAATCACTGCTTCTGTAAAACCGATCCTTTTTTAAAAATGTCCCACATGGCAGTACCCCATAACCTTTTTTTATGGCCAATAACTTGCATATAAGCCTTCAAAATGGGGACTTTTGATTTTTCAAACTCGGGTCCCAATGACTTTATTCGTGGCTTGGGTCTGAACTATTTACATGTTCAGGCGTTCTGCTGCAAACCAAACCAAACCGAATACTGCTGAGACAGTGGAAAATACTACACCCTCCAAAACAACCAGCAAGTCGCACCCAAATCTGTCACCAGGCACAGCTCAACTGGGAAAATGTGGACCCTCTGGACGAATTGTACCCATATGCCCCCCAAGTTATAAGTCATGGTTAAATACCGCTCTCTTTGTGCTACTTCATCTCAGTTGCACGTTTTTTTTATTACAACTTTTCTACTTTGATTTTTTACTTTCTTTTCCTTTTTTTGTAATGGTACACCAAACATCCTCTGCTACCGTTACCTTGTTTCACTTCTTCAAAGTTAATAAGTGCTACAGTTTGTACATTAGCTCACAAGTTAATAATTTATACAGTGCCTTGCAAAAGTATTCACCCCCTTGGCATTTTTCGTGTTTTGTTGCCTCACAACCTAGAATGAACATGGATTGTTTGAGGATTTGTATAATTAAATTTACAGAACATGCCCACAACTTTGAAGATGTTTTTTTTTTTTTTTTTTTTTTTTTTATTGTGAAGCAAACAACAAATAGGACAAAATAACAGAAAAAGTCAATGTGCATAACTATTCACCCCCTAAAGTCAATACTTTGTAGAGCCACCTTTTGCGGATATCACAGCTCCAAGTCGCTTTGGATGAGCTTGCCACATCTTACCACTGGGATTTTTGCCCATTCCTCTTTGCAAAACTGCTCCAGCTCCTTCAAGTTGGATGGTTTGCGCTTGTGAACAGCAATCTTTAAGTCTGACCACAGATTTTCTATTGGATTGAGGTCTGGGCTTTGACTAGGCCATTCCAACACATTTACATATTTCCCCTTAAACCACTCAAGTGTTGCTTTAGCAGTGTGTTTGGGGTTATTGTCCTGCTGGAAGCTGAACCTTCGTCCTAGCCTCAAATCACACACATAGTGGTACAGGTTTTGCTCAAGAATATCCCTGTATTTAGCACCATCCATCATTCACTCAACTCTGACCAGTTCCCCAGTCCTGACTGCTGAAAAACATCCCCACAGCATGATGCTGCCACCACCATGTTTTGCTGTAGGGATGGTGTTCTTTGGGTGATGTGTTGGGTTTGCGCCAGACAGAGCGTTTTCTTTGATGGCCAAAAAGTTCAATTTTAGTCTCATCAGACCAGAGCACCTTCCTCCATACATTGTGGGAGTCTCCCACATGCCTTTTCGCAAACTCAAAATGTGCCATTTTGTTTTTTGCTGAAAGTAATGGCTTTCTTCTGGCCACTCTGGCATAAAGCCCAACTCTATGGAGCGTACGGCTTATTGTCGTCTTATGTACAGATACTCCAGTCTCTGCTGTGGAACTCTGCAACTCCTCCAGGGTTACCTTAGGTCTCTGTGCTGCCTCTCTGACTAATGCCCTCCTTGCCCCGTCTGTGAGTTTTGGTGTGCAGCCGCCTCTTGGCAGGTTTGCTGTTATGCCATGTTCTTTCCATTTGGTTATAGATTTGATGGTGCTCCTAGGGATCATCAAAGATTTGGATATTTTTTTATAACCTAACCCTGACTTGTACTTCTCAACAACATTGTCCCTTACTTGTTTGTAGAGTTCTTTCATGACAGTGTTTGGTTAGTGGTGTCTCTTGCTTAGATGTTGCAGCCTCTGGGGCCTTTCAAAAAGGTGTGTATATGTAATGACAGATGATGTGACACTTAGATTGCATACAGGTGGACAACATTTCACTAATTATGTGACTTCCGAAGGTAATTGGTTGCACCAGAGCTTTTTCTGGGCTTTATAACAAAGGGGGTGAATACATACGCACATGCCAATTATCAGTTTTTTATTTCTGAAAAATAGTTTTATGTATATATTTTTCTAATTTTACTTCACTAACTTAGACTATTGTGTTCTGATCCATAACATATAATTCAGATAAAAAAACATTGAACTAAAGGCTGTGATGTAACAAAATAGGTAAAAAGCCAAGGGGGGTGAATACTTTTGCAAGACACTGTAAGTAGCTTATA
This sequence comes from Aquarana catesbeiana, assembly GCF_042186555.1. Lineage (NCBI taxonomy): Eukaryota > Metazoa > Chordata > Amphibia > Anura > Ranidae > Aquarana > Aquarana catesbeiana. Next base: position 137,864,296 of record NC_133333.1, on the reverse strand, counting down.
AGTAGTAGTAATTTATAATAAGCTGACCAGCTGCGCCAAAGTAATTCCTCTTGTGACCAGGTTCAGGTCAGTGACCAGACTTGAACCTAGTCTCTCCCCACCACCTTGTGTCTCTGTGCCCCATTTTGGCATGGTGTCTACCATAGCATTTGCATTGGCAAAGCAGTGTAGGACTGGCCATACTAGGGTGTGCTCCGTGACCGCAGTTCCCACGGACTCAATGTCCACTGGGTGCCCACGATCATGTCACGGAGCGGAAGAACGGGGAGATGCCTATGTAAACAAGGCATTTCCCTGTTCTGCCTAATGACATGACAGAGATCATTGCTCCCTGTCATCGGGAGCAGTGATCGCTGTCATATGAGTAGTAGCCCACCCCCCCACAGTTAGAATCACTCCCTAGGACACACTTAACCCCTTGATCGCCCCCTAGTGTTTAACCCCTTCCCTGCCAGTGTCATTTACACAGTAATCAGTGCATTTTTATAGCACTGATCGCTGTATAAATGATAATGGTCCCAAAATAGTGTCAAAAGTGTCCGATGTGTCTGCCCTAATGTCACAGTCACGATAAAAATCACAGATCACCGCCATTACTAATAAAAAAAAAAATTAATAATAAAAATGCCAAAAAAAACTATCCCCTATTTTGTAGACGCAATAACTTTTGCGCAAACCAATCAATATACGCTTATTGCGATTTTTTTTTTTTTTTACCAAAAATATGTAGAAGAATACATATCCGCCTAAACTTAGGAAAAAAATTGTTCTTTTATATATTTTTTGGGGGATAATTATTATAGCACAAAGTAAAAAATATTGCTTTTTTTTCAAAATTGTCGCATTTTTTTTTTTATAGCGCAAAAAATAAAAACCGCAGAGGTGATCAAATACCACCAAAAGAAAGCTCTATGTGTGGGGAAAAAAGGACGTCAATTTTGTTTGGATGCAACATCGCACGACCGCGCAATTGTCAGTTAAAGCGACGCAGTGCCGAATCGCAAAAAGTGCTATGGTCAGGAAGGGGGTAAATCCTTCCGGGGCTGAAGTGGTTAAGCATGTATTGCAATATGTGTGAACTAAAAATCCCTACTTTTCATTGCAGTTTGCTGGAGAGGGTATATAGCAGTGTGCAGAGGGTCCATCCAGAATTTGTAGTGTTATTATGTGGTCACGTCCCTTTAGCATCTGATAGTTTAAATACATCTACAAGCTATTGGGATTTGAGCACAGGTATATCTTTTCTCTGTTGTAGCGCAGGTCAGTGGCCAGACCTGAACCTAGTGGCTCTGCCCCATCTTGTGTCTCTGTGCCCTAGGTTGGCATGGTGTCCACCTTAGCATTTGCATTGGTAAAGCAGCGTAGGACTGGCCATACTAGGGATTACTTTGATGCAGTTGGTCAGCTTAAGCATGTATTGCAATATGTGTGAACTAAAAATCCCTGCTTTTCATTCGCATAGTTTGTTGCAAAGGGTGTTTAGCAGTGTGCAGAGGGTCCATCCCCAGACGACGTCCTATCATGACGAAACGCGTAGGGTGGAGCCTGTGACGCTGACGTCATTACGTTTTTCTTAGGCGGTTGATGGGGCACACACAACAAGCGGGAGTAAGCTCTTGGAGATGCCGCGATCCTTGCCTTGATACACCATTTGCTTTTAAAGGATGAAGCATTTTGTAAGTGCAATTTATTCAACCTATTAAATTACGTTGTTTGAATTATTACACTATGGGAGCATTCTTTGTTTTTGTTTTTTGAGTACCACAATCTCAGCTTCCACCGTGGATATCTGGGAGACCTGAATTTCCCAAATGCCTGGTGAGACTACCTGTACGGTGGTCATCTATAGTCGGTAAGGAGCCTCAATTCTCACTTGGGTGTGAACTACCTTGGATTTTGGATTTGCCTTTACCACATTTTTCTTTTGGAGCATCACTTTCACAATGTATATGAACTCTTTTGTTGGTCTTTGCACCAATTGTTATTGGGACTTTTTTTTGCACTACTTTGTTATTTTTGTGTTTATTCTAGTGTTCTTCTTTTTCACTTATGTAGATTTACAATTAATTTTAAGAATTTTTTGTGATATCTGCCTTAGTTTTTTATGTAAGTTTTTTTTCACCATTACTCCTACTTTTATTAATTTTTTTTTCCACTTTAATATTGCGTTTACTGTGTCAGAAGTAATTGGATTATCACCCTTATTCCCCGTACACACGGTCGGACTTTGTTCGGATATTCCGACAACAAAATCCTAGGATTTTTTTCCGACGGATGTTGGCTCAAACTTGTTTTGCGTACACACGGTCACACAAAGTTGTCAGAATTTCCGATCGCCAACAACGCGGTGACGTCAACCACGTACGACGAGACTAGAAAAGGCCAGTTCAGAACCAAGCGCGGCACCCTTAGGGCTCCTTTTGCTAATCTCGTGTTAGTAAAAGTTTGGTGAGAGACGATTCGCGCTTTTTCAGACTTGTGGCTTTCAGATCGTTTTCTGCGGTTCAGTTTGTGCTTGTGGGTTTGTATCTGCTCTTCAGTGCGTGCAAGCAAGTTCCGCGTGACTTTAATTAGTCATTGTGTTCTTGTTCGTTCGTTACTGTTTTTCAGGTCGCTCTTCACAGGCCTTGCTGTTCTTCAGTGCATTCTGTTACTTCGTTCTGAGCAGCCGACAGTTTTCTAGCCATGTTTCGTATACGTACTCTTCGTAGAGTTCGTGCTGTGCGGGGGCTTGGTGTTGGGGTCCTGACCTTGACACAAGTCCAGTCCATGAACAGGGTGGGGAGGAGTTCATGGACCAAGAATTGGTTGCTTCAGCGTGACCAGTTCTCTCATATGCCTTTGCTCCGCGAGATCCGTGAGAATAATCCTGATGATTTCAGGAACTTTCTCAGGATGACGGACCCCGTATTTCACCGTCTGCTGGCTTCGCTGACCCACTATATCAGCAGGCAGGATACCTGCATGAGGCAAGCCATCACTCCGGAGCAGAGGTTGGTTGCTACCCTGCGGTACTTGGCGACAGGGAGAAGCCTGCAGGACCTCAAGTTCTCGACAGGCATCTCCCCCCAGGCTCTGGGGATCATCATCCCAGAGACCTGTTCTGCCATCATCCAGGTCCTGCAGAAGGAGTATATGAAGGTAAGATTTTTATCCTTTAATATCACATTTTATTGTATTTAATGTTTGCTAACATCTTGTATTTCTTTCCTCATTCCCTAATTACCATGATTGTAATATGCTGTGAATGTCCCCTTTGTCCTCATTCATGCCCTTCACTTACCTCCCCAACATGCTCTCCTGCCCCTATATTCACCTCATGTAGTCACTTAACAATGTATTTTATCAGCTCCATAGTAGTGCTTTACCCCAAACACCCCCTAAAATGTTTAGAAATTTGATTTGTGCTTTAAATTCAGGCAGAGTGCCAGAGGCTTTTTTTGTAGTGTCCCCAAATCATTTTTCTAAACCCTCCCTCCCCCCAACTGCTAAGTCAGCTGATACCAATTCTCTATCTATCCTCAATCATCTATCTGCTGACTTTGCTAAACCCATACACACTATACCCATCTCTTTACTGGTCAGATTTATGGATGAATTCCCCAAAGCATGTAGTGCAAGGGCCTGCCTGTATACTTTCCAATGGTACTGTTTAAAGTTTTTGTATTCTATTATTATCTTGATAGGTAATATCAGAATGTCCAAATGTCCTCCAATGTGTACAGTGTGTATTTATATCTTTGTATTATGACACTTCTTACCTGTCCAGTGGGCTGCCAATAGTGTAACTAAGGAGGGGCTGTTCCAAGTAATACCCTGTATTTAGGCATTCATCTCTCAATGAAGTGAAGAGGGTTACCTGTCCAAGATTCCACCCCCCCCCTATAATGTTAGAAATGGCCCATGAGAGGGGGGGAGGTTGAATATGATAGGTGTACCTTATACTTTAGTGTTATTTTCCCTTTAATAAATGCTATCTGGAGGTTGGCCAAGAATGTTTGTGCCTAATCTGCTTGCCATGTTTATGTGCAAAAATAGTAATTTATTTTTGTTTTCCTCAACAGTTTCCTTCCACGCCACAGGAATGGCAGACTGTGGCCTCCCACTTTGCCCAGCGGTGGGCCTTTCCTAACTGCGGAGGGGCAATTGATGGGAAACACATCCACATTGTCCCACCACCCAACTCGGGGTCGTACTATTTCAACTATAAGGGGTTCAATAGTATTGTGATGTTGGCGGTGGTGTCAGCTAATTACAACTTCTTGTATGTGGACGTGGGGAAGAATGGACGGATGTCCGATGGTGGAGTCATCGCCCAGACGGAGTTCTACAGGCGTCTCCAGAATGGCAGCTTGGACTTGCCACCTCCAGAGGACAATGTGGAAGGACTCCCATTCGTCTCGGTTGCGGATGAAGCATTTGCGCTGGGGGACCATCTTATGCGGCCATTCCCGATGAGGACCCTCATCCCGGAACAGAGGGTTTTTAATTACCGGCTGCCAGAAGAGTGGTGGAGAACACATTTGGAATTATGGCCAGCCGGTTATGCCTATTTCTGACACCCATCCATATGGCGGAGTATAAACTTAATCATCTAATCCTGGCGTGCTGTGTTCTCCGTAACTTTTTACGCAAACATTCTGCCAACTATGCTGGCTCAGTTGGGCCTGAGGCCGGAATTCTACATGATCCAACCCTGACGGCGCTTGAAAGTGGCCGTCCTGGCTTGCCCTCCCCGAGTGCCCGTGATGTCCAGTTAAGATACCTTGAGTTCTTTGCGGGTAGGGGGGCCATCAATATGCCAGACAATTTGTGAAGCATTTATCAAATAAAAAAAAGCTAATCTTTGGTGACATTTACTGCTTGTGTTTGTTTTAGCTGACCCTGACAGCAATGTGTGGAGTCCTGAAAACGGCGTGATTGTGTAATCTTATACAAAGCACTGTTGGGTGTTATTTACTAAAGGCGTAGACACTTTTTATACTACAAGTGCACTTGAAACTGCACTGAAATTGCACTTGTAGTGCAAAGAGGATTTGCCCTTAGGAAATAACCACCATTTTCTCAGAAAACAGCAATTACATCACCACAAAAGTGTTGTAGCGTTGAGACAATAATCCACACATTCTTGATTAACAAACTTTTTAATACCTGCACAATCACATGTGCATTTAGAAAAGGTTTTTAAAACAAACTAACATGTTTGTTGTATAACAATTTTTGGGGTGGCATTATCAAAAATAGAAATGTCCATTTACGATAAAACAGGCCTGTGTAAAACCAACAAGAAAGACAAAAATCTTGAACTTACAAAGTTCACATATGGTAAAACTTGAAGGCAATATCAGACATGAGTATTTAGGAACTGTGTTTGATATTGCGTTCAGATGGGGTGAAGTCACCCCTTGAAAAGCCAAATTTGGAAGATGCACACCAATTTACAAATGTCAACATGTGCTAGCTGCCATCACGGGGGATCAAGGGACGTGTTTTGTGGGAGCAACCCCTTCCTCACCGCTACTTTATTATTGAGGAAGGGGTTGCACCCCCAAAACGCGTCCATTGATCTCCCGTGATGGCAGATAGCACATGTTGGCACACTGTGTGCATCCTCCAAATTTGGATTTTCAAAACATCGCTCAAAAATTTTAAAGATTGTAGGACACAAAAAAAGAAAGTGATTTTGTGGGGGTTTTAAATTCGCCCCAAAACATCAATGATGTTATTTTTTTGAATAACATCATTGATTTTTTTCTTGAGGTTTTCCAATTCAAAATTACACCCCATGATCTCCCCGATCAGGATCTGGGCACTTTCTGATGTGAAAGGATCTCGATCCATAACATCACGATCACCTAAAAAGAGAGTAACCAAACAAAAACAGGTATCAAAATCTGCCAGCATCCATCTCTTACCTGAGTCTGTGGTCGCAGACACTCACCTGTTGTGGTGCCAATTTCCACCACATCTTCTTCCTCCTCCTGCTCAGCTTGTGTTTGGGGTATTTCCCCTTCTTCCAGAGGTGGGGGGGTCTCTGGTCTCCTCGGATGAGGGGTGTCCTCCGAGTCTTTTCAACCCTATGTAAAACAAAAATGGTATAATTAGCACACAGATATTTGATGGCAGAACTATAAATAGGAAACATTGCTTGGAAGTGGGGTACAATTGTCAATTTTAGCAGAGTTCCAAGATGTAGCTTTTTTAGTGTCCTTTGTCAACCTGCAATACTTTACCTGTTTTGTACAAGCTTCACAGATGGAGACCCCCCTATAGTATACACTGGAGCACCTGTGTGCCCCCCCCTAATAAAAATTGTGTTCTTGTGTCCCACACTAGTGCTCCAGTGTCCAGATGTGAAAACAGCTGCTCAATGTCCTCTCCTTACACAGAATCTAGTTTGCATTTCATTCTAGTAACAAAGCCATCTACACAACCAAATATTTTTCATACAAGTAGGCCCTAAAAAATGTAGGAAAATGCATATGGCCTAAACAATGGTGTTTTAAAGGCCGAAATAAAAATGTTTGATATGAACGAATAATGGTCCCATGAACATTAAAATTGCCATTTTAAACTGTACAACAATTAAGAAAAGCATATGGAGCAGCACGAACGTAATAAAGACAAAAAGAATAGGAACACAGCACAACTACTTACTTTTTTGCAGCACTCTCCGGATCTTTCTGTACTGCTCGGGCTCTCTTAATTTCAGGTCCGACCACCGCTTCCTGAGCTGATCTTTCGATCGTCGTACCCCGAAATTCCGGTGCAGACTTTTGACCACTTTCACAATGATCTTGGCCTTTCTGATATTGGGGTTGTGGTAAGGTCCATACTTTCCATCATAGTCGGCCTTCTTCAGGATGTCCACCATCTCCAACATCTCCCCAAAGGACATATTTGTGGCCTTAAATCTTCTCCTTCTGGATCGGGATGTGTCCGGATTCGGGCTTTCCTCCTCCTCCTCCCTGTAATTAGCACGCACCTGCTGTGTATCCGCCATGTGCTCTTCCCCCACTGTGCAGAACGAAAAGGGGTGGGGAATAGACTAGAAAGAACGTCAGGGGCGGGCGGAGTTACACGCATGCGCAGTGTGTATAAAGCGTACCACACGTGCGTATTACGTACGATCTGTGAGCGGAGGAAGGAGCATTGGAGGCGCCGATCGTAAGAACGAAGGTAAGAGACATACTTGTGCCTATACTGCTTCTACATTGAGGCCTATATTGTAACAAGATTAGTAGAGTTTGGCCTGACATTAGGGTTTGTCTTGTGTTGTGTCTTGCAGTGAAAATGGATATCTTACAAGATAATGACTTCATGGCAATATTCATTGACATGTTCAGGGAGCTGCCCTGTCTGTGGGAGATCAACCACCCACATTACAGGAACCAAACAAAGAGGAAGGCAGCGCTGGATCAATTGTTGGAAATTGTAAAGCAGGTGATCCCCACAGCAGACATCACATATTTGAAGATCCTAATTGGTGGCCTGAGGAGCACATATTTAGGGGAGCGCCAGAAAGTCCAGGATTCGCAGAGATCCGGAGCAGCAGATGACATCTATGTCCCCAGGATGTGGTACTATGACAGGCTGCATTTTCTGGCAGGCCGGACTGAACCCAGGTCATCACTCTCCAGTCTTCCTTCCACACTTCCTTCCCCCCCAGCTGAGGCTTCTGACGCCCAACCTGGGCCTTCCAGGCAGCAACATGTGGAGGAGCACAGATTGAGACAGGTATAGCATTCCTCTAAATATTGCTGGGTGTCCAATCAATGATGTTAACTAGATGTTAGTTTGGAGTACTAATTTATGATTGTGATTGATGATGCAAAAACTAAAACCATGTCCCTTTTTCATACACAGGGAAGTCTCAGCCAGGAGGTGGAAAGAGAAAGTGGCAGGAGGAGGAGTGCCCTAGAGGAGGCTGCCATAGGCCTCTTTTGGAGGGCTACAGAGGCCCTGGGAGCACCACACACCGTGGAGGATGACTTCGCTGCCATCATTGCCTCTAACATGCAGAGGATGGAGGAGGGACAACAACTCATGTGTGAGTCGTTAATATTGGAGGCTCTTAATAAGGGGATGAGGGCCCAAATTGCATCTGATACACACCTTTGTGAACTCACACATGGTCCTCTTCCTCCTCCTGCAGGTCCTCCTCCTCCTTCTCCTCCAGGTCCTCCTAGTCCTCCTCCTCCTCCAGGTCCTACTCCTCCTCCTGCCACATCTCCAACAGCAGAGCCACAGCCAGGAAGGAAGCGTGGAAGGAACCAGAAAGTGAGGACCCTGGATCCAGTCTGGTCGGCCAAAAGATGCAGCCTCTTGTGGTACCACAGCCTGGGGACACAGATGTCATCTGCTGCTATCCGGATCTCTGGGACTTCTGGACCAGACTGCCCTCCCTTACATATGGACTCCTCAGGCCACCAATTTTGATGTTCAAGAATTGATGTCTGCCCTGGGGGTCCCAGGCTTCGCTAATTTCTCCTGTTTATCCAGAGTTGCCTCCCTCTTTGGTTCTGAGCCCTTAATAAAGGAATTTTGGTTTGAATTATACTTGCCTATGTGTGTTTTACTTCAAAAAGGACAGTTTGTTTGTGAGGATTCAGGTACATTTCAAAAATGCAATGTGAAATTAACAAGGGACACCAACAACAATCTCCTTGAGATTAAATAATAAAAGATATCAATGGTGTTGTGGTAACTTGACACACAAAACACACACAAAAATAGTCTGGAGTAAAACTAAAAATAACATTAAACAAAGATCAGCCTTTGAAAAAATACAAACATAAAATCTAAAAGAAAAATGGCTTTAAATAAAAAAAAAAAAAAAAAAAAAATTTATGTCAGATGTGACAAATAACAATATATTCAGGGAATCCCAAGAAAAAAAAATAAGTTTGTGAGAAGTGTGTGTGAATATGAGCAGCAAAACTACTTAATTCTTGTCACATTATAAAGAAGAAGAGAGTGCGCTGTATTAAACCATTTTTAACATTGCAGCGTGACGAAAGTGCTGTATCCATTGCGAACGCTAATTTTACCAGACCGAGCTGTTCCGTGTCGGAATTTCTTCTGAGCATGCGTGGCACTTTGTGTGTTGGAACAGGCCAAACACGGTCGGAATTGGCGCGATCGGATTTTGTTGTCGGAAAATTTTATAGCCTGCTCTCAAACTTTGTGTGTCAGAAAATCCGATGGAAAATGTCCGATGGAGCCCACACACGGTCGGAATTTCCGACAACACGCTCCGATTGGACATTTTCCATCGGAAAATCCGACCGTGTGTACAGGGCATTAGTCACTCGTAGGTGTGCTAGTCGATTTTATTTTTTTATTTTTTGAGACGTTTTTTTCACCATTTCTGATTTATCATTTTACTAGCGCTGCATCTTATTCTATTACAATTTTATTTGAGTTTGTTATCGGACTTTTGGTGCTGGCAGCGTTAACCTTCGGAGTTTTTTTTTATTTATAATAATATTGTCTCTGACAGATCCAGCCTCTTCCCTTCCAGAGGTATGTAAAGTGTTTAAACTATTTAAAGCTGTTTCCTACTACAAGATAAATGCATACAAGTCCAATGTTCTTAGCATACAAATCAACAAACCTACTGAGAAATACTTGCAAACACACTTCCCTTTTAAATGGGTTTCCCCATCCATGCAGTACCTATGCATCTCCCTACCTTCACCCATTACAAACCTGTATTCTCATAATTACATCCCATTTTTGGCTTCATGCTAACAGGACCTTTAAAGGATTAGTAAGCACTACCCATCTTGGGTTGGGAGGGCAGCAGCCCTTAAAATGATAGTGCTGCCTAAACTTCGGTACATATTCAAAGCCCTCCCTATACACATCCCTCCTATCTTATTTACCTCTATCAAGAGATTATTTAGCACCTATGTCTGGGCACATAAGAAACTGCAGTGTGGAATAGGATTCTAATGACCCTGTACTTGAGCAAATAAAAATCTTTTGAAAGCACCCACCCATTTAGCGAGTTATTTCCCAATGTGTGTGCTGCCATGATGCGTCAGGAAAACGGAAAATTGTATACATACCTTTCCGTAATTTTCCTTTCCTGACGCATCCCATGGCAGCACACACATTAGGTTGTGACTCCACCTCCACAACCTGATAGGACTGGTTAGCTATAAGTTTTGAAGAGGAGTCCACCTTGCATTCTCAGTAACTATCACCTTAGAAGGGTGGGTTCTGTGTGCTGCCATGGGATGCATCAGGAAAGGAAAATTACGGAACGGTATGTATACAATTTTCCGTTTTCCTGACGCATCATGGCAGCACACACATTGGGAAATAACTCGCTAAATGGGTGGGTGCTTTCAAAAGATTTTTATTTGCTCAAGTACAGGGTATAGAAGAATTAGTCTGAATGATTGATCTCCCGAACTCAACCGTAGTTAATTGAGCCGGGTCTATTCTGTAGTGTGAAATGAAAGTGTTTCTGGAAGACCAAGTTGCTGCCTTGCAAATGGTTTCTGAGGACACTCTACAGTATGCTGCCCAGGAGGTCGCTACCGATCTAGTCGAGTGGGCTTTTAATCCATCCGGTATTGGGAGTAGCCGAATTTGGTACGCTCTTCTGATGGTTCTCACTAGCCAAGAAGCTATTGTTCTTGAGGAAGCTGCCTGGCCTTTTCTTGGGCCATGCGGTATGACTAGAAGGTTGTCAGTCTTTCTGAATTGTTTGGTAGCTTCTACGTAGGTGGAGATAACCGATTTAATGTCCAACGGATGTGGATTCCCTTCACTAGTAAGGAAAACTGGGAGATTGATCTCCGAGTTGAAGTGGAAGGTAGATGCTACCTTAGGTATAAATTGATCTGATGGTCTGAGGACGACTCTATCCGGGTAGAAGACCAGATGCGGTTCTTTGATTAGTAGCGCTTGTAACTCTGAGACTCTTTTGGCAGATGTTATTGCTACCAGGAAAGATAATTTAAACGTTAGATCCCATAAGGATGCTGATTCTAGAGGGAAGAACGGTTCTCTAGACAGAGCCTCTAGCACAATCGATAGGTCCCAGGTCGGAAAGGTTGGTTTTCTTGGTGGCCTTATTTTCAGACATGCTTTCTGGAATTGGATTATGAGCGGATCCACTGCCCATTTGGTTCCCGTCATTGCGGACAGTGAGGAGACCTGAACTTTGAGAGTGCTTGAAGCTAGTCCCCTCTCCAGTCCTAGTAGGAATTCTAGGACTTGAGAGACTGAAGGAGAGAGTGGGTTCCAAGACTGCTGCTGCGAAAATTCGGTGAATCTTTCCCAGATTTTGCTATACGTGTTGTTTGTTGTCACTTTTCTTGCCTGTTGGAGTGTGTTCACTACTCTAAGTGAGCATCCTTGGTCTAGTAGCCTCTCCCTTTCAATCTCCAGGCCGTTAGGTGTAGTCGTTCCAGGGCTGGGTGAAGGAATGGGCCTTGTGAGAGCAAATCTGGGGTTACTGGGAGCGGAAACGGCTCTTCTGTGTTTAGTTGTAAGATGGTCGCAAACCATGGCCTTCTCGGCCAGAACGGCAATACTGCTATCACTATGAACGTCGATCTCCTCAGCCTGGCCAGAAATCTGGCTATTAGGGGAATCGGAGGAAAAACATATCCTAAGTGGAAACTCCATGGATGATGGAGACAGTCGATCCCTGCCGCCGTTGGATAGGTGGCTCTCGATAGGAACCGAGGTCATTTGCTGTTCTGTGGAGTTGCTGCCAAGTCCATATCGGGGATCCCCCATTTGCGAGTGAGAAGAGCAAATACTTGGGGGTTGAGAGACCACTCGTTGTTTGATATGAATATTCGGCTCAGGTCGTCCGCGAGTTGGTTCTGTACTGCTGGGACGTATATTGCTTTGAGATCCGTCAGGTGAACTTGAGCCCATTCGATTATAGGACGAACCTCCTCCATGAGTGTGTTGCTCCGGGTACCTCCTTGTCTGTGAATGTAATTTACAGCCACCATGTTGTCCATGCGTAGGAGAACGTTTCTTCCTGTAAGAAGTGGTCCGAATGTTAGTAGAGCTTTCCAGGCGGCTCTGAGTTCCAGAATGTTTAAAACTATACCCTGTGGGTGAAAGGACCAACGGCCCTGTGCCCCTTGATGCTGATAATGTGCTCCCCACCCCTGGATGCTGGCATCCGTGGTGATTATCTCTGGTAGTGGCGGTATTATGGGACGGCTGCGTGATAGGTTGCTGATTCGAGCCCACCACCATGCTGACTTCTTTACTGCCGGGTTGATCCTGATCCGCTGGTTCATTGATGACCCGTTCCACTGTTTTAGGAATGAATTCTGGAATGTTCTTGAGTTCCACTGCGCCCACTGGACCATTAAAAAGGTGGAAGACATTGAACCCAAGATACTTAGACACGTTCTGGCTGATAAGTATTCTGCTGCTAGGAGTTTCTTTATTTTCTGTATTAGCGGATCTATTTTCGCTTGAGGAAGACCTACTGTGTTGGAACTGGTGTCTATCTCGGCTCCCAAAAAAATGATTCTTTGTGCCGGAACCAGGTTGCTCTTTTTCCAATTTATTATCCAGCCAAATTGTTGGAGTGTGGAAATTAATATTGTTTGATGTAGAAGCAGAGTTTGTCGGCTGTCGGCTAGGAGCAGTATGTCGTCGAGATAATGTAGGACTCTCAGTCCTTTCTCCCTCAGCTGTGCTATTAGCGGTAGCAAGACTTTCGTAAAGGTCCTGGGAGCTGTTGATATTCCAAATGGGAGGCTCTGAAACTGAAAATGTTGGTGGCCTATTGCGAAGCGTAGATACTTCTGGAAGGTTTGGTGCACGGGTTTATGCAGATAGGCGTCGGACAAATCGACCGAGAGCATCCAATCCTTTGCTCCTATTGCTAGCAGTACTGATTGCAGGCTCTCCATTTTGAATGATTCGACTAGAATCGATTCGTTGAGACTTTTTAGATCGAGTACCTGTCTTTTTTGTTACTAGAAAAAGAGGAGAATAGAATCCTGTGCCTTCCTGTTCCCGTGGAACCTCTACGATTGCCTGTTTTTGTAGTAATTCTAGAATATACTTGGTTAGAAGCTTTCGTTTCGGAAGGGAAGACGGTAGTCTGGTAACTCTGTAGAACTCTCTGGGCGGCTTGTGTTTGAATGTCCATCTGTGACCCTCCTGGATGGTGGAAATCGTCCAGGGGTCTCTTATAAAGTGTATCCATACGTGAGCAAACAGCTTCAACCTCGCACCCACTATTGCGAGTTGGGCTTGCGTGCCATCAAAACGACTTTTGTTGATCCCCTGAGTTGGGGTTTTTGGGCTTCTGCACCCTCACAAAGGCTGGTTGTGGGTTTTGCCAATTCCGCTTAAATTGTTTACCTGGCCTATAAGACCTTGCTTCTCGATATCTTTCGGGCAGATGTCGTCTGAAGGGTGGGTTTTTTTGCTGTTTGGGTCTCCTATCTGAGGTAATGAAGCCCGATTTACCTCCAGTAACTTTCGAGATTGCAGAATCTAGTTTAGGCCCAAATAGGTTTGTTCCGTCGTATGGGACTCTACACCAACTGGATTTTGAAGTCGCATCTGCGACCCATGGCTTTAGCCACAATGCTCTTCTGGATGTTACTGCCGCCAACATTGCTCTCGCTGAGGATCTTATGATGTCCACCGATGCCTCTGCCACGAAGTCTCCCGCCAGGCTGAGTTCCTGTAAAGCAGACGTGATCTTTTCCCGCTCCGCTGCTTCTAGTAATAATTTTTCGATGTTAGACGACCAGCTAGAGATGGCCCTACCGACTGCAGCTAGTATAACTGCTGGCCTGCAGGCCCCTCCTGCCGCTGAATAGGGTTTTTTAAGATCGAGGTCTATCTTTCGATCCATTATGTCTCTAAAGGTGACGGCATCTTCAATTGGTAAGGTTACATGACGCGCCAGGCGCATTAGTGATGAATCAACCACAGGTGCTGCGATGAGAGGATTTACCTTTGGTTCCCTCAGTGGGTAAAGCTTGGCTAGCCTACTATTTAGCCGGGATTTTTTATCTGGCTTTTGCCACTCAACTCTTCGAGCTCATCGATAAAGGGAAAGGTTTCGGGATCTCTTTTTAGGTTAGGAAAGTATTTCCTTAGTTTGCAAGAAGCGTCTTTTTCTTCCTCCCATCCGATCGCCTCCTTTACTGCTCTCGCGAAAGGGTCTATTAATGCGAAGTCGAAGGAAGTGGGTACTAAAACCTCCTCCTCCTCTGGTGAATCCTCTTGGTCCTGGGGCTCGTAAGGAGTTGAGGCCGGAGTGGATTGTCCAATTGATTCGGATATTGCTACCTGCAGGATAGATTCTTTTACTGTTTCTCTTATTATGTTGGATGCCTGCACTGCGTCAGCTTCCTTGTTGCGGGTTGCCTCTTCGAAGCATGTTTGGCATACTAGTTTGCCAGGTAGCGCTTGCGCTCCACAGACCCAGCATGTATTGGCCGCAGGGCGGATACACTGCTCATCTCGCGGTTGACGAGAAGATGTTGAATCTCTATGGTGGGAGGATCTTGAATGACTTCTTCGAGAATGAGAGTGTCTTGAAGGTGAACGCTCTTTTCTTTTAGAATGCGATGACCTTGATGACCTGCCGGAACTACCAATATAAGGTGGTATTAGTGGCAGTGCTCTCTTTTCTCTTCTTCATTACTTACCCATTATGTTGCCCCCTTACCTTGTAGTCCGTGAGTGGTCTGCTGTGGCAGCGGCCTCCATAGGAGAAAGTAGGGTGTGTCTATGAAGGGAGAAAGGAAAGGAAAGGAAAGAATTCCCCATTTTTTTTTTTTTTTTTTAACATATATAATAACAGATAACAGAGGAAAAAAAAGTTTTTTCTTTTTTTTTTTTTTTTTATCAGTGCTAGGAAGAGAGGGAGAGAGAATGGACTTACCAGCAGCAGGGACAGAGATTGAATAGCAAGGCAGCAATAACTGGGGCAGCATTGGTGTAGAGGGTGTTCTCCTACCCTCCAAGCAACCCCAAATGACAGAATTGCGGTTTTTAAATAGACCGCCGTCGCTGCGGTAGTGACGTCATGGCCGCGCATGCGCTCTAGCTGTCCGCGGCGTTCGGCGCCATTTTGGGTGCTGGCAATTGACCAGCAAGGCATCCAAGCTGATTATGTCATTTCCTGGCGCCGTGAGTCCGAGCCGGCCACCATGATGGGACAGGCAAGGCAAGGGACTACAGCGCCCAGCGGACCCGAACGAAGGTACAGAGTGGGGAAAACGAAACAGAATGAAAATAAGAATGATTTACTATAGCTAAAGTGGTAACCTACCAGGTGGTAGAGAGTGGAATTTGAAAGGTAAGAGGTGGAGACCGCTGTGCACTTTTAAAACCTGTTAAAGGCTTTTGAAAAATATAATTAGGACATACCCCTGAGACCACCAGAGTGGGGTTCCCTGAATAAAGCTCGTTTAGAGGCTGTACAGTCAGGGCTTCCAGCTAGGAGAGGCTTGAACCTAGCTGGGGTGAATCGGCAAGGGGTTTCCAAGCTGTAACCAGTCGATCCATCCAGGTGAGGAAAAAAAGGAGAATGCAAGGTGGACTCCTCTTCAAATCTTATAGCTAACCAGTCCTATCAGGTTGTGGAGGCGGAGTCACAACCCAACGTGTGTGCTGCCATGATGTGTCAGGAAAGATTATTATGCAACAGTGATCCTAGACCTAGATCAACGTAAAGGATAACTCCACTTTTGTGGGGAAAAAAGTAGCAAAAAATGAAAAATAATATAGCGTATACAATTGGGACACAAATCATATTGTAATTAAATCTTATTAAAGATTAACTTTTCTTTTAAATCTGCAGTTCTGTAATTTTCTGTAAAATGCTATGCAATATGGCTACCTGGAGGTGTTCTGTACACAGAATGTGTACAGAACGCTCCCCAGATATGTCATTTCCTGCTTGTGTGATTGGCTCACTGATTTTCCCAGAAGTATGCACTAAGATACAAGTGAGAATTCAGGCATCCCCTGCAACAAAAATGTCATACTCCCAATAGGAAATCACATCTAAAGGGATGCTGACCCTGCAATTTTCCTCATTAGAGTCCTGCAGGTGCTGCAGTTGATTGATAATTATGAAACCACTCCAATTAGACTCACTGAGCACACAGGCATAGGCAAACATACAGAGATTTCTTCAGAATAACAAAAGGTAGGAATCTGCAACAAAGTTTGTTAAAATCATTGCAATGTATATAGATCACCCAGAGGGAAAAGTTTTTTTTCTCAACAAATGTGGAGTTACTCTTTAAACACTGGTTTAACCCCGTATGTAACAAGCAACGGTGGGACATTGAACAGAACTTTGTCTCTAAGGGAGATTTAAATACACCTTCTATATGCCCATTACATCTCCAACAAATGCTTCAAGACAACTCACCCAACAATTAAAGCTGCAGTGCCCCCAACGCTACAATGACTCCTGTTTCCCTTGAGGTTTTTAACTTTATTTTACCCCAGTTTTCCCTCATCCCTTGGAAAGCAGTAAAATCCACATCTCTTGCAAATATACTACAACACAACTTACTCCCCCCTTTTGCAGACCTGCCAAGGGTCCACGCCATACCATCTCAAGGCCTATTTGGCTACAGACAAATGTCATCCTATTTAAAGGAAAACTCTATCCCTTCTCTATACATACACAAAAAGGCTTGGTCATTCTGCATGTCTGCTTCACCTGTCACAAAGGGAATCACAATACAACCTCTTACAATCTAAAGATATAATAGTCAAGTGTTCTGCTCTCCACAAAGGGGAAGGGAACAGGAACTATACATGTTATTTAAAAATGATCAATGGCGATGGGCCATCTATTACTGTAAAATTCTACCTCTATTAAATGTACTAATCATTGGGAAGTAGCCCAAAAGATCCACCACATTTGGTACCTTACTCCAGTCTAACTAGTAAAGTTTGCTAACCAAGATGATAATAAATGCTGGTGTGGTTGCAATCAAATTGGGTCTCTACTCCATGCCTTGCGGGAGTGCCCACACATTCGCAGCTTTTGGAATAAAACATTCTCCTTACTCTCAGACATAACAGGATGTCTAATGGCTCCCACCCCAGCCCTGGCCATCCTTAGTTTGGGAATTAATAAGTTCCCACACAAATATAGGACCGTAGTCATGCACATACTTTCTGCTGCAAGATTATTTATTATGTGCACATGGAGACGAAACTGGGCGGCTAAGGTTACTGATGTTAAACTCCAGGTTAATTTAGTTAAAGGATATGAAGAATGCTTGGCAATCCAATCACATTCATACAAAAAAATTGTTGACCCAGATGAAGTTGCGAGGTGTGATGTAACGCGTAGGGATTGGCCGGGATAGCCACACACCGGAAGTGACGTGAGAAGGCGTACAACAATGCCAAATTTGTTCCCTGTCTTGTTTTTAATGCTTTTATGTAAGAGTCCACTTTGTTTTATTTTAATAAATTCATTATTTGGCCCTGACATATTGCACTATTGGAGGCTTCTGTATTTTGTCCCCCATCTCTCACTGAGGTATTCCCTTATACATATTGGGATATTGGAGTGAATCAATGCACCCATAGGAGGAACACCGAAGGGTCTGCCCACCCATGGAGGATAGTAGAGATCTCGGATGTTGACTGCTATTTATTCGTACCATTAAGGTTAGAGTTTTGGGAAACTATAATATTGAAGAAGCCATATTAGGACAATATATGGACACACTTATCTGTCAACTACATGTTCAAGCTTTGACAGCAGCAGAAGTTTTATCCATTTATTTGTTCACATAAGAGAACTTTATTATTATTTAATATCATTATTTATTTTTGATTAATTTTTCACACACAGTGTCATCTCATTGACATTCTTTCATTTATTTCTTCTAATTTAGGATATTTTGGAAGCATTCACTATATGTGATTCACCATCACCTAACTCATTGCATATTCATGCAATATCACATACTGTGCATTGTCATTTTATGTAGATGTTTCATAAAGACACGTTTATTTATGTATAGTGTTACAATTTATTTAGTATATATACTATTGTCAATCTATGACAGATACTGTTTTCACCCTGTACTATGCAATATAATTCAATAAAAAACATTGAACATAAATAAAATATATTAATGTCCATCCAGTGACCACACCTAAAATATTAGTCTAATCAGGACCGGTCTCATCAATGAGTTGACCTGTCGTGAAACTCTTATATAATTCATGTAAGAAATGACAATAAGGTCAGTGCAGTCTCTATACAGGAAGTAGCATGGTGTAATCCTCCTTCAAGGCTCAGATGGTAAACATAACTTCACACACAATAATGACAGATGTGCATCCGATGATAAAGAAAGGTAATGGGCACTCTTACCCCAGGGTGTGGACCCACATACCAGCGGTGGTGAGTCAGTCAAGCATGGAACAATACCCCACGATGGATCTTCTAGCCAGGATTCCTATAGACCAGGTAAGGCATGACGGCATCCACATCCAGGGAGTTTCATATGGAATGGTAATCATCCGAATCCCAGAGAAGAAGGTATGTTACTTATTCCTTGCTCCAGCAGGCTTCCACTATGCTGTGTGACCAGTTCTCAAAGCCTCTTCTCTTGGTGTTTTTTTCGGCAGTCGCACTCTGACATTATAACGTTCAACGTAGGACCAGCATGAGTGTTCCTGGCTGGGCTGCCTTCCCACCGGTTATTCGTGAACTGACTTAGTCATTGTTTCAATACAAGTTGAAACAAAACAATGTGACTATGATATGTCCGTATGAGCTCCCTCTCTCCTTTTTTTTTGTTAATGTACGCATTTTAATATATCCACATATATTTCATTCACGTACACATTTAGTAAATGTTCTTCCCTAGAAAGTGTTTTTTGGGGTAAAATTATTCTCTTAGCGCTGCATTTTTTATTTTTCTCACGGTTTCAAAATCTTTATCATTGTTGATGCTGGCTGCTATTAGTTTGTTTTTTTTTCATTGGTAGCGCAACTTTGTTCAATTTCTGGTCTCCTTCCTGATTGGCTGAGACAGCTGCGAAGTTTGTGATCAAAATCAGTAAGCCAATGGGAGAGAGAGAGGGGGCAGGGCATGTCTGAATGGATTTACTGAGCAGCGGCTTGCGTGCCCCCATAGCAAGCTGCTTGCTGTGGGGGGCACTCGGCAGGGGAGAAGGGCCAGAAGGGCCGAAGAGGTACCTGAGAATAGGAGGATCTGGGCTGCTCTGTGCAAAACCACTGCACAGAGCAGGTAAGTGTAACATGTTTGTTATTTTTAAATGAAAAAAAAACAAGGATTTAGAATCACTTTAGTGGCCTTTCTGGAAATATAATAACAATCCAGTGATTTCTGTTGATGTTACTAAATAATGTGCTCTATACAAAAAGTAGTATCAACCTTACATTATAGTTACCTGTCTGGTTTATATATGCAATATATGCAGTATGTTACTGCTATATGTGGAAAACTACTTCTGTAACACTTTTTTTCTTCTCTATCATATTGTGAACCATTTTTTCTTTAAATCAATAAAGATGAGTCTTCAAAAAAAATTAAAAAGGTATATAAACCCCAAACCAAAGACTTGTGATTAGCAACCGGTTGTTTCCAAAGCATTATCCTGTGCATCTGACCTCAGCTCTTCTGGAACTGAGACAACCTCCCTATTTGTGCTCCCTTCCCACCCTAGGGCCCCATAGTGGGCTGCTATATCTCGAGTTACACTGCTACCTTTAGTATAACAATAGTTAAATAGGTTGTAAACTCTTTAAAAAAAAAAAAAAAAAAAAAAACAAACTGTAAAGACAAAGGCATAATGAGCTAGTATGCATCATATACTAGCTCAATATGAAATACTTACCTTAGAACGAAGTCCTCCAGCGGTGCCTGCACACCACTGAGGCGGCTGACATCTTTCCTGGAGTTTATTCCAGGCTCGAGGGCTCTGGCGCTGTGAGTAGCCAGAGCCGTGTTGCTGTCACTCTCGCGTATGGGAGCCACCGTTCATGGAACATGGGTTGAAAGGAACAGCACCCGTGGCCATTCTTTCAGAGCTTATGCGCCTGTGATGTCACTGGCTGTATGTAATATAAATATCTCCTAACCGTGCACTACCTATAGGCAGGGCTTTTTTTCTCAAACAATAGGTGCTGGAACTTAAAGTGGGGTTCCACCCAAAAAACAAAAATACCTGTAAAAAAGTCTAAAAAAAAAAAACAAAAAAAATTTGGATATTTTTTTTTTTTTCACTTACCTCTAAATGCCTGTTGCTAGGTGGTCCCTCGTAGTCTGCCTGTTCCTTTGCCTGGGCTGGTGACATCACTTCCCCCCAGGCAGAGGAAGGGCTCCGCTCTGCTCCCTCCCTCCTGTCAATCATCTGGGACCCAATACAGGTCCCAGGTGATTGAGCGGCCAATCACGGCGCGCAGCGCCGCTCGCGCATGCGCAGTGGGTGCCAGGCTGTGAAGCCACAGCCCGGCGCCCACAGTTGAAATGCCGGCGCCGACGAGCGGAGGGGGGGGACGAGCGGGGCTTCGATCCCCCGCATCGCTGGACCCAGGGACAGGTAAGTGTCCAATTAAAAGTCAGCAGCTGCAGTATTTGTAGCTGCTGACTTTTAATTTTTTTTTTTTTTTGACGGCCCCCCTGGGTAGAACTCCTCTTTAACCACGGCCCCACAGAACCCCTCCCCCTACACACACCCTCCAAATCATATCAAATGGTGGGTGTGTTCAGTCAAATTTCACGAAAACAGTAGGAGGGTCTTAAAGGGGCATTAAATACCAGGATTTCATTACATACAGAGTGCAGAGCTGTCACTTGTAAACACAGAAACCAGACTTCTGTGTTTACAAGTGATTGTGGTGAGCAGGCACCAAAGGGTCTGAGCCAGAGGTGGTGGAACTGAGTTCCACCAAGTTCCCCCTGAACAAAAGCCCTGCCTATAAGTAAGCCTTATTATAGGCTTACCTATAGGTAAATGTCTGCAGAGGAAGTTTACTTCCTCTTTAACAAACATATTTTACAAAAAATATATATATTTTAATAAGCAAGGAACAGTAAAATTGACCCACAACGCTATACTTATCAAGCAGTGTCAGACAAACCAACTGGTAGCAATCTGTGGCTTGTCGGCTGTGAACATTATAGTGTTTAAAGAAATTATATATTGATTTTTTGTGTGTCCACGTAATAGCTTCTTCCTTTGAAACGTAAAGCGGGCCACAGATTTTCTTTCTGCAACCATGGGCTTCAGACAAGAAAATTGCTCAATCCCCCCTTCAACACAGTCAGTGTTCTTGGGGGAATCCCTCCTGCGGAGCTTTGTGTGGCATGGTGGTGGGGCCCCATCAGGCCCATTTGGATCTAGGGGGAAGCTGCTGGCAGTGCTGGGGTGGCATGGTACACTGCACTGCACACACAGATTAACTAACTAATTTTGTTAGCAGTGGCGTGCACCTGCTGTCTGCAATCTCCAAGTTGTCATCTTTGCCAAATGCTGGTCTTTGCAGCTTGACCTGCCGCCCAGCTGGGAGAACCCAGGAGTGTGTTCATAGGACTGTCACTGTGCTGTGCCGATCCTGTTACTCACTCGCACAAATCCTGCGAGTGAGATATTGATGGACACAGGAGTAGGAGTAGGAGTGCACAACACAGTGTGTTAAATAGGCCATGGATTCTGCTCCACCTCCTCATGATCCATTGTATCCCTGCTTTGCCTGCCATGGCAGCCCGCCTATACTCCACCCCCTGATGTGCACACATACAGCACTGGGAAAGGGCTCCCTGTGTGTATGTGCAGGTGTGAAGGTCAGATTCTAAACTGGAGTACACACACACACACACACTACCATCAGGTGCATAGTGCTAGATCCTGGCTGGATAATTGGTGACACTCAGGAAATAATTGCTTCCTATGAGTCCCATTCTAATTGCAACGCAGCAGATGACTGCGCTTCGGCATGCTGCAGTAAAATGCAGTAAACTAATAATCTAATAACAAATCTAATGATTCTATCAACTATTTATACCTTAATTCTTGAGAGTAGATGCGCAAACTGGGGCAGGCTTGTAGGGGCCCTCAGTGCATTACTTTGTCAAGGGACCAATGCTGCTATTAAAGGCGTTGTAAAGGCAGAAGGTTTTTTATCTTAATGCATTCTATGCATTAAGATAAAAACCTTCAGTGTGTAGCAGCCACCCCAGCACCCCCTAACACTTACCTGAGCCCCATCTCTGTGCAGCGATGTTCACGAGTCCCTCGGCCATCCCTGACTCTCCCTCCTGATTGGCTGAGACACAGCATCACGCCATTGGCTCCCGTGGCTGTCAAAGTCAGCCAATCAGAAGAGAGAGGGGGCAGGCCCGAGAAGAGGAGGATTCGGGCTGCTCTGTGCAAAACCCCTGCACAAAGCAGGTAAGTATAACATTTTTTTTTTTTTTTTTTTTTAAATAATAAACGAGACTTTACAATCACTTAAGGATGGCCCTGGGCATGGGAACCCATCCCTGCTGAGAGAAGACTAATTACTGCTAGCGGATATAGCCTCTGGCCATAATTGAACGTGAAAAAACAACTTGCTGGTTGTATCCAAGTCGATCGATGAATTGACTTGGGTAGAATCAGCCTGCCAATAGATGCTTTTAAACTCGATTGGTCCCTGCTGAGCAGCTGGTGGCAGGAATGAATAGGAAACATTTTAAATGCTAATGATATCTTAGACCCTGACATGAACAAAAGGCTATGTACAGAGGAAATCCACATGATCTATATCCTTTTCTTCATGAGTGGTCTACAATTTGTGTCTGTTGAGGACTGGGGGCTCCTTAACCCCTTCCCAACCAGCTGCCGCAGTTATACTGCGGCAGGATGGCACTGCTGTGCGAGCCGTCGTAACTGCACGTCGGCTCTTTAAGACGCTGTAGCAGGCACGCGTGTCCCCTGAGCCGACACGTGTGCCCAGTGGGCGCCATGACCGCCGTGCACCCGCGATCGCTCGTGACAGAGTAAACACACAAATCCCTGTTCTGTCAGGGGAGAGGAGACAGATTGTGTGTTCCTACTAAGTAGGAACAAAGATCTCTCTCCTCCTCTAGTCAGCCACATTCCCCCCACAGTTAGAACACATCTAGGGAACACATTTAACCCCTTGATTGCCCCCTAGTGTCAACCCCTTCCCTGCCAGTGACATTTATACAGTAATCAGTGGCTATTTTTAGCACTGATCGCCATATAAATGAGCTCCTGTGCTCCTGGGAAATGTAAGTCATCATTTCCTAGGAGTCAGTGGGCAGGACTGTGTGAAAAAACGGCGTTATTTCCCAACAGCAAATGACGTGATTTAAGGTGGATCTATCTATGTTGCCATAACAATGGGGCGGGACCTTCCTCCATAGACGCCCGTTGTTATGGCAACTTGATAAACAATCGGCGCTACGGCCACCGGAGCATCTCACATCTACATATTAGGAATATGTGGATGATTTACCGATGGTCAGATGAAATATTTCCTATATATGTAGATTATACTGCATATGTGGTCTTTGATGGCATATTATACAATACCTGATTTAGGATATGTAACAATGTAGACATCATCATCTTGCACTTGGAATTCATTTTCTGCAAAATTGAGACTTTCTTGGCTGTAAGATCCAGGAGAGAAGTTCACTCCTTTATATGTAAAATATTTAACTGACATTTGTATCTATGAATTATAAAAAAAAGTAGTATTTGTTAAAACATCGAAATATATCAATATAATGCATTCAGCAATTATAGAAATTTAAACCCTGCCCCTATAACAGATGTGACCTCCACCCTCACATACACTATATTAGCAAAAGTATTGGAATACCTGCTTTTACACGCACATGAACTTTAATGGCATCCCAATCTTAGTCCATAGGGTTCAATATTGAGTTGGCCCACCCTTTGCTACTATAACAGCTTCAACTCTTCTGGGAAGGCTGTTCACAATGTTTAGGAGTGTATCTATAAGAATGTTTGACCATTCTTCCAGAAGCGCGTTTGTGAGGTCAGGCACTGATGTGTACGAGAAGGCCTGGCTTGCAGTCTCCACTCTAATTCATCCCAAAGGTGTTCTACCGGGTTGAGGTCAGGACTCTGTGCAGGACAGTCAAGTTCTTCTACCCCAAACTTGCTCATTCATGTCTTTATGGACCTTGTTTGTGCACTGCTGCACAGTCATGTTGGAACAGAAAGGGGGCCATCCCCAAACTGTTCCCACAAAGTTGGAAGCATGAAATTGTTAAAAATGTCTTGGTATGTTGACGCCTTACAGAACACCTATGGGACGAATTAGAGCGGAGACTGCAAGCCAGGCCTTCTTGTCCACATCAGTGCTTGACCTCACAAATGTGCTTCCAGGAGAATGGTCAAACATGCCCATAGACAATATGTCATACAAAACATGTCAGTCATGTAAATATTGGATATAAATATAAACTGCTGAATGCAAAGTGCAAAATAGGAAAAACAAGACCAGTGATAAAAGTGAGTCACTGAAAAAAGTGAGTTCAATTGGGGCTGGAAGCCAAAAAATAGTAATAACAGTCCACCCTTGGATGTGAAATGAAACAGCCACGATCATAGACAGAACACCAGGGATGGTGTGTCCTCCACCTGGGGTGAGGGGTAAATGCTCTTAACGGATGTAGTGGGCTCACATGCCAGTGGCAGTGGGTCAATCACGCTCAGAAAGCCAAGGCATGGAACTCCGGTGTAAGACCCTGGAAATCTTACGGAGGAAGATGGAACTGGAACTCGGATTAGATTAATCAGGGTGCAGGCAGTGAATGCAAGACACTCTCATCAAGAGGAGTATGGAGATAAGAAAGAAAATGCCTCAATTGAAGTCCATTGGGACAAAATGCGTCGGCCCTGCTCGTTCAGTTCCCAATCCCCACACTGTTTTTACTTGGTGATCACAATTTGTGCACATCTATGCTTTGAAGTTTGTACTTTTAAAATAAACCCATCCATTTTGACCTACACCATATGGAGGCATTTTTCTTTTTATCTCCATACTCCTCTAGATGAGAGTGTCTTGCATTCACTGCCTGCACCCCTATGCTATGTCTATGATCGTGGCTGTTCCATTTCACTCCTGAATCCCTTCCAAGTGTGGACTGTTATTATTTTTTTGGCTACCAGCGCCACTTGAACTCACTTTTTTCAGTGACTCACTTTTATCACTGGTCTTGTTTTTCCTATTTTGCACTTTGCATTCAGCACTTTATGTTTGTATCCAATATTTACATGAATTGACATGTTTTGTATGACATATTGTACTTTATATGTTTCATTGTCACCTTTGTATCGCTACACGGTTTACCACCACTGTTTGAATATTGTCAATTTTGTGTTAGCTGCTTTATCTATTAGGGTTAGCGCAGTAATTTCACACATTTTTCATTCCCATATACACACTCCTAAACCTTGTAGACAGCCTTCCCAGAAGAGTTGAAGCTGTTATGTCAGCAAAGGGTGGCCCAATTCAATTTTGAACCCTACGGACTAAGACTGGGATGGCATTAAAGTTCATGTGCCTGTAAAGGCAGGCATCCCAATACTTTTGGTAATATAGTGTATGCAAATGCTAGATAAAGAGGGGCATATAACTTCCATTCATGCCTTTGTTTTATTGGAGAACAGATTTTCAAGAACTGGTTTAACCAATTGCTTACAGGGCACTTAAAGCGGTTGTATACTCAAATTTGCAACTTTCAATGTAATCATGTCTCCTAAGATCCCCAATCTATTGCTATTATTAATTTTTTGCCTACCTGTTTCCTTCCCGTTTTATTGCTATATTCCCGACTAATGACGTGATACGCGCATGCGCCGTATCATCGATAAAATCCGGCAACTCGAGACCCTGCCGGAAACATTCTTGTGTATGTCGGGGCTGCGTCATTTCCTGTTGTAGACGTCAGCCCCGACATCCCGACGTCACAGGGTGAAGGAGACAGACGGCGAGACTTTCAAAGAAGAAGAATAGAGAGCTGCATGGCTATGTTAGTGCGCAGGATTACCACTACGATTAGGTACTGTGGGCGGAAGTATTTATCATAGCAAATGCGGAAGACCACAGTGCAGATGGCGCCAGCGAAGAGAGAAGATAAACGGGGACAAAATAACATATAACTAAAGTAAGATAAAGATTTTATAAATACACATAGTGATCAATCGTTTGGTAATTATGATGTCCTTTATAATATTAGTAAATTTTAAGTAATTTGGGAGGGTTTACTACCGCTTTAAACCCCCTTTCTATCCAGACCAATTTTCAGCTTTCAGCGCTGACGCACTTTGAATGACAATTGCGCGGTCATACAACACTGTACTCAAATGAAATTTTTATCATTTTTTCACCACAAATAGAGCTTTCTTTTGGTGGTATTTGATCACCTCTGCAGTTTTTACTTTTTGTTAAAAAAATTAAAAAAACTGAATTTTTAAAAAAAAAAAAAAATTTTAATTTTTTTATATTTTGTTATAAAAAATTTAAAACGGGTAATTTTTCTCCTTCATTGATGTACGCTGATGAGGCGGCAGTGATGGGCACTGATAGGCGGCAGTGATGGGCACTGATGGGTGGCAGTGATGGGCAGCATTGCCAGGTGGCACTGATTGGCACTACAGGTGGGCATTGATAGGTGGCACTTGTGGGCATTGATAGGTGGCACTTGTTGGCATGCGAGCCGGTGATCGGCTTTTTTTTCTACTCACGCTGTCAGCGTGAGTAAAAAAAAAAAAAACGATTACCGATCTTTTGTTTACATCATGTGATCAGCTGTCATTGGCTGACAGCTGATCACATGGTAAGGGGCCGGGACCGGCCCCTTACTCGGATCGGTGATCAGCTGAGTCTCAGTGACTTGGTGATCACAGCGCGCTCAGGGCGCGCCCTGCAGGGAGCGTGCACAGGGGAGGCCGTCATATGACGGCCTCCCGGGAATTCAGGTCCGCGCTGTGGCCGTCATTCGGCCATAGCGCGGATGTGTAGTGGTTAAAGAGTGGCATGTTTTCCAGTGAAATGAGGGCAAGTTCAATCATCACCAAAAGACTGAAGGGTTGTTTTTTTTCAACTCATGAAACCATCAGCTATGCAAACATCAACCCTTGATGAACGAACCATCAGATGGCTCAGGCCATAATTGCAAATGGCCAATCCACTGAACATCAATCATCAGAAGTGTACAGTGTAGTGCTATACCTGTAGGGACTACTAAGTAGATGCCAGGATCCCTTTTCCCAGTAGTTTCCTCAACTACACAATTACGATCACTCTTCAGACTCATTAACCAGTCTAGGGGTATGGGTAGTGGGTAATGGAAGGATACTCCACTAATACTTAGTAACAATTTGAGGACCTTGAACTTTCTCTTCAGAACTGTGAGCCAAGTCCTTACACATACCGCTGATGGACAGAGCTTTGTAATAACATTTCGAGGAGATGAATCTTCCTCCTTGGATATTCAAGCAATATTTTTATTTTTCAGAATCATGCCAAACAGTACAAAGAGAATAGCATTAGGTATATGTAGCACTACCCCAGCAGGAGCCGTTGGTGACTGTTGGTTATCTCCCACCCTGCACAGCCAGGCACATGAATTTCTCAATCATTCCTGAGACAAGAAGCAGTCCCTGCAGCTTTACAACACCTAGGACCAGCTAGCACTGATGGTTGGATCCAGCAAAATCTCAGTTAGATCCTTGTGAATGCACTTTGCAGGCTGGACCTGCGGGCCCCTTTGGTGTAGCAAAAAGAGAACTCTTTGATGCAAGCTGTCCTTCTCCTGTGGCTACTGCTCCCAATACCACCTCCTCAGGCACTGCCAGCCCGCCCGGCTGCAGCTGCCCTTTCACTAGCCCTCCTGGCTACTTCTTTACAGTCCTCCCAGAATGACTCTGTATCCATCCCAGATTGCTTGCCCCCAGTCCCTTCAGGCATGCCTTTCAGTCCTCTGGATGCAACACTCACCAGCCCAGGTGGCAGTGTCCTCCTGCTATCCTCTCCTTGCTCCCGTGCCTCCTGGTCAGGATCCCTGTGTGTCGTGAATAGGGGTCCCTGCAACACCCGAGCCCAGGCCTGAGTTCTCTCAAAGGCTCCGACAGCCTAACACTCCATCTCCATCTTCCAACTGAACTCCACACTGCCCCACCTGGACTGACTCTGAGTATTTGAAGGGGCCTGCCCCTTGCCAACCCTTCCATTGGGGATTAGTCAGGGCCCCAAAACACTCCAGGTAGCTCCTCCTAGACTCCTCCCAACTACTTTTAGAATCTTCTCCAAGTTTCCAGATCGCAGGAGAAGTCACCAGAGAAGCTGCTGATGAGTCATCTAGCCTACCTGAGTCACTCAACCAAACCAAATTAACACAGCCTGAAAATGCACCTACACTAACAAAAGACATCCTACTCTATCACTCTAGCAATGCTAGGCGGTGCTACAGTTACAATAATCATAAGCTGAAGACAGCGCACTCAACCTTAATAAACCACCCAGTCAAACAATAAAATTGAACGTAGCTTCCCTCTAACAGGAAGTCAGATCGCAAGCAAAATTAGCAACATCAAAGAAATAAGAAATTTAGAGGAGGCTTTAAGCAATAGAAGGTACTTTAAGTTAAAGTAGGACTATAGCCAAAACTTTTTTTCATTTTGGATAAAGCAAGGGAGGGTTAAAAACCTCTGTCAGATTGTTTTATGGTATCTGTTTCCCATTGCAGAGATTTCCTTTTAATTCCTGTCCATTAGTCGACCAGGAAGTGAAAGGAAATCCCAGCAAATTAGGGGAATTCCTTGGGGACCCCCAGGTCACCAGAACTAGCATCCCCATTGGAAGATTTCCCCTCTATTACTTTTCTGGGGACAACCCAAAATTTGGGATTTTCTTTACAGGACAAATAGAGAGGGTGAATCTCCTTAACGGGGACAGCAATAGAAACTGATAGGGGTTCTAATCCTATTCACTCTATCCAAAACTAAAAAAAAAAGTTTTGCCTTTAGTTAAACTTTAATCATACAAACTTGAAAATATATTTTTCTTTTTAACCGCTTCCTGTCCGCTGTCAGTACATATAGGTCCTTGGACAGGAAAGGTAATATCTCAGTCATCACTTCAGCTGCAGAGACCAAGTTTTCATTTTTTAGTGGCAGCGATGTGATTCAAGGTAAAAGTAATCCGAGCAGCTATAGAGCCGCTTGATCACTTTTACAGGGGGTGGAAGGGGGTTCCAGTTGGGTTACATTCACTGAGAAGAGAGAAAGAAATGGAAGTACCCACCTCTTTTCTCTGATGTCAGAAACCAGAAGCAACGAGGATTTCATCACTTCCGGTTTCAGTCTGTTGTTTACAAGGCATTTTTGGCTTGTACAAGCGTCTGAACAAACTGATCTCAGTTTGATCAGATGCTTTGGAGGCCAGAGGAGAGATCTGGGGTCTGAAAGACCCCAAATCTCTCCATAAAGAGGACCTGCCACGGCAGTTGCTATCACAAGGGATTTTGTTCATACCTTGTTATAGCAATAAAATTCAATTTAAAATTTAAAGGTACAGTATCAAAACATGTGAGGTATCGCCAAGAATATCAGAGCGAGAGAAAGAAATCTAGCGCCAGACCTCCTGTGTAACTCAAAATTGATAACCTGTAAAGGCTTCCAAAGCCTATGGAGATTTTTAGGTACCATAGTTTGTTGCCATTCCACGGGCGTACACAATTTCAAAATGTGTCATTTTTTTATCTATACACTGTATTCAGCATAACATCATATTTACCGTAATATCTTACCAAAATGGGTATTATATTGTGTCTGTGTTCACTAAAACTCATTAAATTGTATTTTTTCCTGAAAATCTGAGTTTGATAAAGCGCTGCACAAATATCATGCAACATAAAAAATTGCAACAACCATTTTATTCTCCAAGGTCTCTGCTTAAAATAAATATAATGTTTGAGGGTTCTGAGTAATTTTCTAGCAAAAACAAAATTTTACATGTATAAGAGAAATGTCAGAATTTGCCTGGACTGGAAGAGGTTAAAACAAAAACAATACATGCAAACACATATCATTGATTATAGCCATATAATATGAAATAATCAAAAAATATTTTTAATGATATCCATCACTTTTTTTATCATCCCTATATAATGGAGTATAAAGTATGTTTTGCTTTATACATATTGAAGTATATTTTATATTATAAAGCTTGGTTTTTATGATTCATCCCAATTTTATAATTCATGTGGAGGTTTAGAGAGCTACTTATATAGTGTATATTGTTATTATTATTATTATGGGATTGTAGGCAGGAATGCCTGGACATAAATGAAAACTCCAACAATTTCTTAGTAAAATTTATTTTATTTATTATTATATTTTTTTTTTATAAAACTTGGCCGCGGCATATATTATTGGTTTTTAACCATATTCATAAAATATTAAATTACCACACATATTTATTTCATCATTTAAATAACTCAATACGCCAAAACTTAAGCAAATACAGCTCAGCCACTAAGACTCAAGCTGGAAAACAATCTGTCTTCAATATTAATTCACAAAACTGTCCCCTCTTACTTAAAAGCAAAAGGGACCCTACCACATAATATAGCCACGACAAGGGCAGGGGAGGGATGGAAGTTCCGCTGTTGATCCTCTTCAAACGACTGGCCCCGGACCCCACGGACTAGCCCTTTATATAGGGACCCCCTGGAATTCCAGAATGTTCCAGGGGGTCACATGACCCTAAATGACCTATCCTGAAACCCTAATTTGTTCCATGGGTCACATGACCCCAGCTGACCTATCCCAATACAAAAGGCTCCAGAATTCTAGAAAATTCCAGGTCAGCTGATCTTGGAAAACCTATCACAGGCTTTCCCGCTATTTTCCACAGCGGGGAGCCTGGAAACTGCTTACCACAATTCCATAAGCAAAAGGGGGGCCTTAAGACAGGCTTACCCCCTTTTCCCCATATGGGATTGTAGGCAGGAATGCCTGGACATAAATGAAAACTCCAACAATTTCTTAGTAAAATGTATTTTATTTATTATATTATTATTATTATTATATATATTTTTTTTTGGGGGGGATAAAACTTGGCCGTGGCATATATTATTGGTTTATAACCATATTCATAAAATATTAAATTACCACACATATTTATTTCATCATTTAAATAACTCAATACACCAAAACTTAAGCAAATACAGCTCAGCCACTAAGACTCAAGCTGAAAAACAATCTGTCTTCAATATTAATTCACAAAACTGTCCCCCAAAAGACAGGTTGGGGTTGCCTCAACCCCATCTGTCACAAACCCCCAGCACGCGCCCTTTTCAATACAAGACTGAAAAGCAAGATTCATTATGTCCAGGCCAATGTCAGATAAGTGCACCCCATCAAACCTATAAAGTCCCGCAATCCCACCTTCTAAAACGACATGACGGTAAGAAAAACCCAGAACAGGGGTCATAATTTTTTCGACCGCCCTGTTAACCCTCTTCCGATCCTTTTCAAAAGGCCTCAAAACAGCAGAATCCAGCCAACGTAACCTAGGGATAATTTCAGAAAAGATGATAACCAATCGCGGGGAAGACATTTTAATCAGATAGATTGAATTCCGAATACTAAATATAAGATCTAAAGTACGCATTTGACCCACATCATTCCCACCCAAATGTAAAATTAAAATGCTAGGGGCAGGCCATGATAGAAGAAGTGCACTAAATTCAAATAATAACTCCTCCCACAGCATACCCCGTCTGCCGAACCAAAAAACTTGAAACTTTAGAGGATCCAGACCCAGGTTGGAAGTATAAGAACGAGCAGCTGCACGTTGATGCGCCCAATAAATGAAAAAGTGTCCAATAATCCAGACCACTCCAGGCACACCTAGAATAATTCAAACAAGAAAATTAGGACGGACATATAGTTTAAAAGAGTTTGACTTCCACCTTCCTAAACTCTTAATGCGACCAGAACCAAAGCCTAATTTAGCCGCTTCAGTGGCAGCACCGATTCTGAAAGAGTGTGAGGAGATATGCATGTTAGACAAATGCAATGATTCGCAACATCTGGACAAGTTACTATTAAATTGGAACTTCGTGAGAGGGGAAAAATCTTCATGGATAAAGAGAACCCCTTCCCTATGAGGACGAATAGCCAAATAGGACAACATCCTCATCACAGGGCAAATAGGTGAACCCGGACAGGCCAACAAATGTAATCAAGTACCTTTCCCGGTTTGATCCGTTTTGCTAGATCGAATAAAAATCTTTAAAATAGTATTTGTCAGAACAACATGTTGCACTTGCAAACCAGAATGGCTTCTTTTGCTCACAGACACAATTTCAGAAATCCGTAATGCCGCAAAAAAGGCAAACGTGAAAACGGCATTGAAAAGAATAGCTTCAAAAGAGGAAAAACACAATGAGCTAGTAACAGAGCAAAAAGACGTGAGAATTTCAGGTGTGATAGGGCTCCTATCATCTATTCTAACATGCGATTTTTTTGTAACCCTTAAGTGCTTGCTGCTCCGAAAAATAAGAAAAACAAGAAAAACAAGAAGGTAAATTGTTCAATTTTTGAAAAATGAAATGCCCGCTAAAATTTTATAAATATGAGACCACGAATAATCTCTCATCATTAAAGATTCTAAAAACAATAAAACCATATGTTCAGAATAATCAAATACAGGAACTTGTTTAGTATTTCAAAATTGCAACCAAAGCAACCAAGAAGACCGGTAACTAGACCATGATGCTGCAGCCAGCTATTTTACAATGTTATCTGAAACTAGATGATTTCCCATAAAAGAGTTGGGCAAGGCGTTCCAAAACAATCTGCTGTTGGCAACAGGGAGAAAAAAACGCTCCATCTGTACATGAGAAAGGGCATCAGCCGTCTCATTAGCCTTACCTGGTATATATTTAGCCTTAACCCATATATTCAGACAGAGACATTTATAGACCATGTTACGCAGAAAAGCAATTACAGGTGGAGACTTGGAAGATAAACAGTTAACCGCAAACAAAACACCCCTGTTGTCTGTACAAAAAGGATTCTTTTGTTTGCAAAATGCTCACCCCAAATTTCCAGAGCAACAATCAAAGGGAATAATTCAAGGAGCACTAAATTTTTGCAAAATCCCCTGTGAAACCAACTCAGCGGCCAAGAATCGGCGCACCAGTGATTACCCCAGATTGCTGCAAAGCCAATAGAGCCTGCAGCGTCGGTAAACAAGCAAAATTCCTTATCCAGGATGAAATCATCCTGCCAAAAAGCTCTTCCATTAAAATTAATTAAAAACTTCTGCCAAATGAGCATATCTTCTTTCAAGTCAGAAGTCAACCTAATATGGGAACAAGGGTTCTTGTGCCCCGAAATGGCCAGATACATTAGTCGAGACAAAATTCTACCCATTGGTAATATACGCGTCGCAAAGGCTAACAAACCTAATAGGGATTGCAATTCCTTCAATAGAACCTTCTTCTTCCGAATACAGGACTCAAGAAGAATTGTCAACTTTTCAACTTTTTCAAAAGGCAGCCGAAACTCTCTTTCGACAGTATCAATTGTGATACCCAAGAAATCAATGCAAGTAGTGGGCAAGACTGTCTTTTCACAAGCCAGCGGAATGCCAAAATCCCTGCAAGTATCAACAAAAATAGATAACAGCAAAAAACATTGGGAAGAATCGGAAGGTCCCATAAATAAAAAGTCTTTAAGATAATGTAATAAAAATTGGGACCCAGATCTATACGATACTACCCACTCCAAAAACGTAGAAAGATCTTCAAATTAAAAACAAGGAAGTGAACATCCCATAGGCAGACAGCGATCAAAATAAAACTTTCCTTGAAATTGAAAACCCAATGAATTAAAACAACTAGGGTGAATCGGAAGAAGTCTGAAGGCAGATTTTATATCCGCCTTAGCCAATAAAACAGAGCCACCTAAACAATTTAATCTTTTGAACTGCTTGTTCAAAAGAAGCATAAGATACTGATGATAAATCCTCAGTGATTTGATCATTCAAAGATGACCCCTCAGGAAAAGACAAATGATGAATCAAACGATAAGTATTAGATTCTTTTTTACCCATCGAAAGCTCCATCTCCAATTTTTTACCAACTACTAAATCTGAAACAGACTTTAAATTATTAACCATAGTACAACCCGAACCTAAAAATCAAGGAATTAAAAAACCTTCCTGAAAACCTTTAATGAGAAGATCCGCTGTCTGCCGATTTGGATAACGCTGAAGTCACAGGAGCATGTTTGTTAAAATCACTGGCGTTATTGCTTTTAAGAAAAAATTCCCTGCGAGGTTGCTGCTGGTTTGCCGAGGATAATTTGCGAAAACATTTAGAGACTGGATGAGATCCTCCACAGGTGGCGCACTCATGCTTGTATTTACATGTAGTAGGCCATCTGCATTGGCTATCATTATAAGAAAAACATATACCTTTCATGTACGGTACCACGGGTGCAAGTGCAACATTACCTGTAGACGATCTTGGAAAATTCGGTTTCTGTGGAAGGAAAAGGTTAAGCCACAAACCTACATCTTTGGAACCCCATTGTAAACCGGGGTACACTGACAATTTAGGATGAAAGGCTTGTATAATATCAATATGTTGAAAAAGGCCCGGACTACGTGAAAATGCAAAAACCTTGTAATCAATTTGAAAAGGATTTGGGAACATTCTTGTGACGATCCTCCTCAATATTACCACCCTTATCAAATTTCAGAAAAAATGCTCTTTACCCAATGGTAACAGTGATAAAATATCAATAAATTCACCGTTCCATATCTTATCTTTAACCGTAGTAGGTAAATGAAAACCTAAGGGCGATAAGACACAGGGCATGGATTCTTTCAATTGGACACCAGGTAAAATACCAGTAGCAGAAGAATGTGTAGCTGATTTACCTGTGTAAATGGTATCATCAGGTGTACATATATTAGCCGACTGCGAAATATTATCTGCTGACCAAACAACAGCAGCTGGTTCTGTAAATACAGTACTGTCAGTAGGAAAAGATGAAGGAACAGATGATACAGGAATATTATGAGAAACAGAAGGAGTTTTAGAATGCAATTCAGATAGAAATTTAGATAAATAAGCGGATAATTGGCTAATCAATTGTAAAGGAAGAGTCTCACCTCCTGTTGCATTATCCGGAATGTCAGGTAACATATGCTGCTGTGATGTATGGAGCACTGGAATATTTAAACCAGCTGCCCCTGTATTCTCTGCAGGCGACACTGCCATACCGCTGGAGGCAGCAGAGCCTGCGAAGCGTTGCCCAGGCGACCGAGCCGCGCTCAGCGTCGCTCATTGCCTAGGGGAAGCCGTCTTAGTAGGAGGCCGTCCCGGATGGCTCCGCCCCTTGCAAGCTCCACCTCCCGGCACCTCGTCAGCAGGCCGCTGTGGAATCCGAGGGGCTGGCTCCGCCTTGCGCTGTGACACGCCCCTGGCTGGCGACGGCTGAATCTTCGGCGCCGAATGCGCCGCCTCTTGTTTGGCCGCTCCTCCATGGCTCCGCCCGCCGGATCAGCACCAAGTTCCCGACCTGGAAACGGAAGCTCAGCACCCGACTCCTTCTCTTCATCCAATGGCGCATCTTCCGGCAGGTGTTCAACACGATCGGCGGTGTGCCTGGCAGAAACCTCGTTGTCTTGACCCGCAGGTAATTCCAAACATTGCCGGATCCAATCTTCTCCTCTTCCTCCTTCCGCTTCCACACGCTCCAGCAGCTGGCGGACGAGGGTCTTCATGTCGCCGAAGAGAATCAAACAGCGGATGTATTACAGCTCTCCTGCCGCGTATTAAAGCCCAAGTTCCGCTGTTGATCCTCTTCAAACGACTGGCCCCGGACCCCACAAACTAGCCCTTTATATAGGGACCCCCTGGAATTCCAGAATGTTCCAGGGGGTCACATGACCCTAAATGACCTATCCTGAAACCCTAACCCAGCTGACCTATCCCAATACAAAAGGCTCCAGAATTCTAGAAAATTCCAGGTCAGCTGATCTTGGAAAACCTATCACAGGCTTTCCCGCTAATTTCCACAGCAGGGAGCCTGGAAACTGCTCCTACCACAATCCCATAAGGAAAAGGGGGGCCTTAAGACAAGCTTACCCCCTTTTCCCCATATTCTTATTATATTATCTTTTCGCTTACATATTGATAACATAGTTCTTCTGACTATCATGTGAACTTATAGAATATTAATAAAATTTGATCACCTGAATTTGATAACCGCTGTAAGAGAGATTATATATATATATATATATATATATATATATATATATATATATGATAGACATACACAGTATCTCACAAAAGGGAGTACACCCCTCACATTTTCGTAAATATTTTATTATATCTTTTTATGTGACATCACTGAAGAAATGGCACTTTGCTACAATGTAAAGTAGTGAGTGTACAGCTTGTATAACAGTGTAAATTTGCCGTCCCCTCAAAATAACTCAACACACAGCCATTAATATCTAAACCACTGGCAACAAAAGTGAGTACACCCCTAAGTGAAAATGTCCAAATTGGGCCCAATTAGCCATTTTCCCTCCCCAGTGTCATGTGACTCGTTAGTGTTTTTTTTTTTTTTTTTTGGTTTTTAACAGGTATAAAGTTTATTCAAAAGATTACACATTATCAATGACACAATGCACAGTCGATACATAGCAGTAGAAAATCCAAGAGGAGACAAGGTATCAAGTAGATCTATTAAGTAATATCACATCTGATATATGAATTGAGATAGAATGAGCAGCAAAACAATTATAGCCACCATAGTTCCCTGAGAGGGAAGGGGGGGGGAGAGGAATGGAGGGGAAGCAGGATACAAGCATATAGATATCATATAGGACATCACAAGGTACCCTAAGATGTCAAGCCGTGTGCATCGATCGATTGTGACCAGACCTTATCAAATTTTTGGGGGCAATTCCTGCTCTCATAGGTCAGTTTATACAATGGCAAGACAGAGTTGATTGTCACTATCCAAGCGTTAAGTGTTGGCGGGGTAGGTTGTTTCCATCTGAGAAGGACTTCTCTTCTAGCATAATACAGGGCATAGAAGAGAAATAATTTAACATGTCTGGAGGCCATAACATCCTCCATGCTACCGAGTAGCGCCAAAGCCAGGTCCTGTCCAGACTCGTTAAGTTTTACAAGGTCTCAGGTGTGAATGGGGAGCAGGTGTGTTAGATTTGGTGTTATCGCTCTCACTCTCTCATACTGGTCACTGGAAGTTCAACATGGCACCTCATGGCAAAGAACTCTCTGAGGATCTGAAAAAAATAATTGTTGCTCTACAAAAAGATGGCCTAGGCTATAAGAAGATTGCCAAGACCCTGAAACTGAGCTGCAGCACAGTGGCCAAGACCATACAGCGGTTTAACAGGACAGGTTCCACTCAAAACAGGTCTCGCCATGGTCGACCAAAGAAGCTGAGTGCACGTGCTCAGCATCATATCCAGAGGGTGTCTTTGGTAAATAGACGTATGAGTGCTGCCGGCATTGCTGCAGAGGTTGAAGGGATGGGGGGGTCAGCCTGTCAGTGCTCAGACCATACGCCGCACACTGCATCAAATTGGTCTGCATTGCTGTCGTCCCAGAAGGAAGCCTCTTCTAAAGATGATGCTCAAGAAAGCCCGCAAAGAGTTTGCTGAAGAAAAGCAGACTAAGGACATGGATTACTGGAACCATGTCCTGTGGTCTGATGAGACCAAGATAAACGTATTTGGTTCAGATGGTGTCAAGCATGTGTGGCGGCAGCAAGGTGAGGAGTACAAAGACAAGTGTGTCTTGCCTACAGTCAAGCATGGTGGTGGGAGTGTCATGGTCTGGGACTGCATGAGTGCTGCCGGCACTGGGGAGCTACAGTTCATTGAGGGAACCATGAATGCCAACATGTACTGTGACATACTGAAGCAGAGCATGATCCCCTCCCTTTGGAGACTGGGCCGCAGGGCAGTATTCCAACATGATAATGACCCCAAACAAAGACAACCACTGCCTTGCAAAAGAAGCTGAGGGTAAAGGTAAAGGACTGGCCAAGCATGTCTCCAGACCTAAAACCTATTGAGCATTTGTGGGATATCCTCAAATGGAAGGTGGAGGAGCGCAAGGTCTCTAACATCCACCAGCTCCGTGATGTCGTCATGGAGGAGTGGAAGAGGACTCCAGTGGCGACCTGTGAAGCTCTGGTGAACTCCATGCCCAAGGGGGTAAAGGCAGTTCTGGAAAATAATGGTGGCCACACAAAATATTGACACTTTAGGCCCAATTTGGACATTTTCACTTAGGGATGTACTCACTTTTGTTGCCAGCGGTTTAGACATTAATGGTTGTGTGTTGAGTTATTTTGAGGGGACAGCAAATTTGTAGCAAAGTGTCATTTCTTCAGTGTTGTCACATGAAAAGATATAATAAAATATTTACAAAAATGTGAGAGGTGTACTTATTTTTGTGAGATACTGTCTATATATTTGTGTTTACCAGTGTTTTATGCACCATCCTGAGGAAGTGGCCAGTGCCACGAATCAGGTCGATGGTGTTTTCTATACTATATTTTTGAGTAATAAATATTGAATTAATGAAGAATCCACTTCTCAGCTTCTCCTTCACATTTAGGCACCTCTGCTGATACCACTTTCCCATCGTTTGGGCTCATAGACCTCTTACTGGTTAAAAAAAAAAGTTTAGTGTCCCTTTAA
This sequence comes from Aquarana catesbeiana, assembly GCF_042186555.1. Taxonomy (NCBI): domain Eukaryota; kingdom Metazoa; phylum Chordata; class Amphibia; order Anura; family Ranidae; genus Aquarana; species Aquarana catesbeiana. The sequence continues at coordinate 137,825,502 of NC_133333.1, read as the reverse complement.
AGTGGAACTAAACTCCCCACTATACTCATCTCTACCTTCTAGCAATGTGGGGGTTACATCCCTCATCGACCACTGTAACTTTCTCCCGAGTGCCTGTTTTTCAGCCTATTGATTGGCCAGGAGGGGGGACGCCATCCTGCGCAAGCAAAGTCAGTGTACATTAAGTAGAAAATGGCAAGCAGGCAGGAAAGTGTGTACACAGCATGTCTCTTCTGCAATAAAGAGCTGCCTGCTGTAACGTACCTGGTGATTGAGCCCAAAGTGTAAAGAAAGGCCTCTCTTACAGCTCTGGCTCAGGAGCCCTGGTAGTGCAGCAGAGAACACCGGAGTGGCACGAGTGCCTGATAAGACTTTTGCTGGAGAGTGCTGATGTGCGTGAGCAGCTGGCTGGTGACACACTGGCAGAAGAGCAGGAATTGATGACAGGCCCAGTTACGGCTGGATTGGGTGCAGGGAAAAGATCCAAGGCAAGGTCAGACAGTGCAGGTCAGCAACTAGCAGGCAGCTCAGACACAGGTACCAGAGTAGTCAGAAGTAAGGCCAGATTCAGTAATAACAAGGCAGATGAGCAGATGGATAAGGCAGAAGCGTAGTGCCGGATTAACATAGGGGGCTATTTGAGCTGCAGCTCCAGGCCCCTTACCTTCAGATAGGCCCATTTGCCCAAAAAATTAATTAAAAAAAATTCAGAACAAAAAAAAAAAAAGAAGATTGAGCTTCGAGGGTCATAGAGACCCCACCACTGGCCAAAATTTGGGGCTTCTAGGACCTATGGTTCCGGAGATATGGGGCTCCAAGCTTGCACACTCTGTTTGCAGCAGACTGAGAGGATGAGCTCACAGTGCCTTAATTACCTTAAATACAATATATAATAATTATTTGTATATTACTTACTTATGGTAATTAACCCCTTATCACCCAGGCCAATTCTGACACTTCTCTCCTACATGTAAAAATCATCATTTTTTGCTAGAAAATTACTCAGAACCCTCAAACATTTTATATATATAGTGAATAAAATGTAAAGTGTAAAAAATATAGGGACTAAAATGGTGGTCATTGCAAATGTCACACAGTATTTGCGCAGCAATTTTTCAAATGTGTTTTTTCGTGTTTTCTTTGGAAAGAAACTATTTCATGAATAAAAAAAAAAAACACTAAAGTTAGCCTGATTTTTTTGTATACTATGAAAGATGATGTTAGGCCGAGTAAATAGATATCCAACATGTCACGCTTTAAAATTGCGTACACTTGTGGAATGGCCCCAAACTTCAATACTTAAAAAATATCCATAGGTGGTACTTTAAAATTTTTTACAGGTTACATGTCCCTAACCCAAATCATAAAAATACATTTGGACAGGGCTGTAGTCCAACAATGTAAATCTACCATTCAGCAATGTAAAAACAAAGAGGCAGCAGTAGCACCTCATGAACGCCTGTCAGCTGCTGCTCTACCACTCGTTGAAAGGCAATCCACCACAGATCACTTTTCAGAGGGCAGTAAGCATTACCGCAAATGTAAAAGAAACTTGAAAACACATAATCCATTTAACGCTCACCACCAACCAGGTCACTCCCCAGCCACTTCCCATGTTAGCCACCTCCCTTCAACTGTTATCACAGGTGACCATTTCCCAACCCGCAGATGACAGACCCTACTCCAAAAGATATCACTCCTAGTTACTCCCCCCACCCGCTGATTGATATCCCTCCATGACCATCTCCCACCCCCCTGCTGACAGACCTCTCTCCCCAGCCTGTCCCCACACACCTTCTCACCTGCTCACCTGTGGATTGGGGGAATCATTCTCGCAGTGTTATTGTGTTCTGCCAGTGGGGATCCTTCCCTACCCACACAATACAATCATCAGTGTTGCTAACTATAGCTGGCAGCACTGATTGTTTTGGGAAAAACCTGACAGGCTGGTTGTACTCAAGTCGATTACTAGATTGACTTGTGTATAACCAGCTAGCCCATACAAAGATTGACTATGGCTGGTCTCTGCTTAATTGGCTTATATTTAAAACAAGTATGGCCCGCTTAACCACTATGCAGTCTCTAAACATCCTTCCACAAACCTTTACATTTTTCCTTCACAGATTCCTTCATCCTGCTCACCTGTACATAGTGCCCACTGTCATACCCTCCACACTCCTCCCCTATACATAGTGTCCATTGTCATACCCTCCACACTCCTCTCCTATACATAGTGCTCACTGTCATACCCTCCACACTCCTCTCCTATTGTCGAATTTTCCAACAGAAAATGTGTGATAGGACCTTGTTGTCGGAAATTCCGACCGTGTGTAGGCTCCATCACACATTTTCCATCGGATTTTCCGACACACAAAGTTTGAGAGCTTGCTATAAAATTTTCCGACAACAAAATCCGTTGTCGGAAATTCCGATCATGTGTACACAAATCCGACGCACAAAGTGCCACGCATGCTCAGAATAAATAAAGAGATGAAAGTTATTGGCTATTGCCCCGTTTATAGTCCCGACGTACGTGTTTTACGTCAAGGCGTTCAAAATGATCGGATTTTCCGACAACTTTGTGTGACCGTGTGTATGCAAGACAAGTTTGAGCCAACATCCGTCGGAAAAAATCCTAGGATTTTGTTGTCGGAATGTTTGATTAATGTCCGACTGTGTGTATGGGGCATGATACCCTCCAAATTCCTCTCCCTCATCTGCACATACTTTCCACTTTTATACCATCCATACTCCTCCACTATGCCTCTTACACACAAAAACAGTTCTTTAAAATTATATTGAATATCTTCAATGTTACCAGCTCTAGAATGGGCACACTTTTGTTAGTTTGACTAAAGGAAATCTTCTCAGTCCTCATATTTGTTGTGCCCATTATTAGTACTCATTTATTTAGTGATTACTATTGTGATGTATAGAGGAACATAGGGGATGTCAGCTACTCTAAATATACCACTGGTAAAAAAAAGTGTCCCTGAAAATATTTTTGAAATGTTGGCAACTATGCACTTGAGCACTGCCCAACGGCCACCCGGTCAGTAGGGGGCCCCATGAGAGGCTCCTGAGATCCTGTGTTATTAAAGCGGTAGCAAACTTCGCTAACGTTACTACTTTTTAGAGGCCCTGAGGTAGGTTATGCCATAATGTACACGTATGCACAGCATATTAGCACATTAGGGTACACTTACCTGTCAGACTGAGCCCTCCAGCACTGCGCTGTGATCAATCCGGCGGGTCCCGGGTGCTTCAATCTTCACCCAGTCTTCCTTCCGAGATCTGTGCCCTTCAGTCACTTGCCTTGGCCGGGCTGCATTGATGTCATGCGCATCCTCTCTCTCTCTCTCATCCTCTCTCCCGTACCCCTCTGTCACCCCCTTTATCTCTCTCTCTCATCCTCCCTTTCTCAATTTAATTTAATTTGTTATAACAAAAAATTGTTTGCATTTTTATTTATTTATTTATTTTTTAATAAAAAGCCCCACCAAAATCCTCAGCACCAGGCCCATGATGTTCTTAATCCGGCCCTGAGTCCAGGGTCGAGCCAGGGGTCAGTACAGGCAGCATTCAGGCTAAATCAGGAACAGATCGGGTTGGCAGAAACAGATGCTTCAGAAACATAATAGACTAAATGGAACTGACAAAGGCACTAGTGCAGTTTAAATAGCCCGTCTGGCATGAATGTGCACTCACGCATGCGCATGCTCGTGAACCAGTGTGTGCGAACATGCACAGTTGTAAATGGCCATGGACAGTGCTTACAGGAACCAATCGCCTGTGCACATGCATACGTCTTCCCTGACACCTGCTCTGTTTTCTTAAACTTAGGTTGTGTTCCATGCCTGGGAAAATAATCTCTTGTTCAAAGTTGCCACTGCCACCACCAGCTGCTACAATGTCCACCTCTCGCATTGTCCTAACACCAATGCCACTTTTCCACCATTTACATAATTTTCATTCTTTAAAGATAGAAGGTTTAATGTTTATTTGGTTTAACACATTTTTCACTCAGTACCCTACCAGTAGATCGCAGCCGGGTGACTGGTAGATCATGGACTGGGCTTGCTGAATCGCCATCCCAGAACATCAGAGTGCAATGCAGAGGGACTACTTGAAAAGTTGGAGCTGTATTATGGAGCAAGAGCTGCATAAGCCGATGCTTCCTCTGTAGTTCTGGCTCCTGTCCAATATGGAGTGATACCAACTGCACTCCAATTCTTATCCCAGCTAGCGGTCTCCAGAGTGGTACCAGAAAAGAAGAGATCTTCTGTGTTCACACTGATGTTCTGCAGTTTACCCACACCGTGGGTGCAGTGTGGGGTCCCTACAGCTTTCCTGCATGTTAGTTGCGCTTAGCCATAGACTTCAATTATATCCTGCGGCTTTGGTGCAGTTTCTGAATGCAGAAGTTGTGGTACGCTTTCAGAAAGTGCACCACACCTGCAGGAAATAATAGAAGTCTATGGCAAAGCGCAGCTAACCCAGGAAAGTTGCAGATACACTGCGCTGCACCCGCAGTCCAGGTAAACCGCAGCACATCAGTGTGAAAGCAGCTTTATAGGGGGCTCAGAACAGTAAGGGTTAATTTACATTTGTAGTTTGGGGGGTGATAAGATGTGTTTTTACCACCTCAACTGTACCCCCTTTAGCTGCAGTGGCCAGGGGTGTACACATGTCGCAGCCGCAGTAGGAGTTATACGCCCTGTCATGGTTGGTGGGTGTAGCATCTGCCAAGCATGACCCATTCAAGCGAATAAGGCCACTCTGCAAATGCTCCGCAACCTTGTGCAGTACAGCAAACAAGAGGTTAAAGCAGGCAGCTTTATGTTGCTTCCTCACCACCTGCTTTAACCCCTTAGACCCCGCAGAGGCACGCAGCTGTGGAACTCTTGCAGAGTGGCCCCATTTCCTTGAATGGGTCATGATTGGCAGGCGGTAGCACCCACCAAAAGCAACAGGGGGTTTAATTCCTGCTGCGGCATGTGCATACCTTTGGCTGCTGTAGGGAGTGGGTGGTAAAACCACGACTAAACTGCTGGGTTTTACCACTCCCGACTTTGTGTGAACAAGCCCTAAGGGTGCTGCTGCCGAATATAACTAAGGGCTCAGTCACAAGTGCCGCATTTGCTACTGCTCCTCTGAAAAGCGATCTGAGTGTACTGGACATGTGGTGAGAAAATGATATGTTGCCTCCTCACCATATGATTTAAACCCATGACTGCAATGCACACGATTGCAACGCGGTAGTATGACAATTAGAGGTTTAAATCAGGTTTTAGAAGGTGACACTGTGATCTTTGACTTCTCCCATGTTGTTCAGGTAGATCTCCACCTCTTTATGGTTGCCTACCCCTGTTGTAGATAACACACGTTCCTTACGTTCGTACTAACACAATGCACAGAAAAGGAGAAATATAAATGGTCCTAAATGTTCTGTTTATAAAATTTAAAGTGTTGTTCCTTCCTAATAAAACTACAACAGAAACCTCCTGCTACTGTTGCTTCTGTAGGAAATTGTGTCCTTAAACCTAAGGCTAGGCATGCAAAACATAAAGAGAATATGTACCTTGTAGATGTTGTGATTGTTAGGAGTGAATGAGAAAGGTCAGCTGCCAAAGACGTCCTATACATGCTGTGTCAGGGGGCGGGGCATTCATATACATTTCCCAGAATTCTTACTTGCTTCTGCTGCCTCTGCTTACTGTACAATTACAAACCACACTAGGGCCAAAGATCATAAGCAATAATTGTTTCCTAATAGTTCATGACTTCATTACCTTTTCCATAAGGTAATTCGTGTTATGAAATGATAAAGTAATGTATAGTAGGGATAGCTGCATATAGACTGATTTTTTTTCCCCTTAAATAGTCAACTATTATGAACATTACAGAAGTCTAGGTAAAAAAAATCAATCACTACAATTAAATGATTAGGGACCTATTAGACAAAATTGCTTTCCAGCCTGTTTTTGAGGATTTTATTCTTTCACTAGGCTATGGCTCACACCAATGCGTTTTGCATTGAGGTTTCAGTTTTGCAGAAACACACTGCAGTCCATTTAACAGGATTTCCCTCCTATGGGTCACGTTCACATCTGTCAGGGACTTTTGTGCCTCCAGCAGGTTGCATTTTTTGGTTCCACAGACTTCCATAAAAACGCATCAAAAATGCAGTACTTGCATTTTTGATTTGTTTCTCATACGTTTTTTTTCTGGTTACTTCTGCATGACAACAGACACATCCCAAAAATGTAAAACACTTTAAAAAACACATTAAAAACGCATGTCAAAAAACACACTGGGAAAACGCAACGCATAGGTGTGTGACCCTAGCCTAAAAAGGATTGTTTGGCATGAAAAGTAATTCTACTGTTCTAAGTGCAAAGGGTCAGAAAATGTATTAATTACACAAAAATCAGCAGTCTCATAAAAAACATGCAAAATGTATTCCTATCATTTGTTTGCTGACTACAATTTAGTTTTAAAATACTCATCAAATCTACTCAAAAATAGACCCTTCTATGACAATCCAAAGGCTTTGTTGTTTAGCCAGTGATTGTTACATTTTGTAGCATAGCACCAAAATCCTAACTTTGGATATGTGTACCTGCAATCCCTGATCACATTACTGTATATACCTGATATATATCAGATAATTGTGCTTGCTCTGTTACAGTAAAGCTGGCCATATACTTGAAGAAATTTGTTTGAAAACTTTTGTTTCACAAATGTTTGTTCGATTTTCGAATGGTTAATGGGGTCAAATTGATGTTGGTTTTCATCCGCAGTGACCAAAAAATTTGAATGCGCAGGATAAAAAAAATTTCTTGAACAAACACATTTTTTAACAGTGAATGTGGCATTTATTCTAAAATCGAATGTTAAAAGCAAACTAAATTTTGAAATACTTTTGAATCACATTTGTCATTAAATGTACTGATGAGAATTTTCGTACAAATGTTTGTACAATCCTTCACTTGTAAATCTAGTAGTATATGGTCAGTTTTATTACTGCCAAAGTGCATAGTTTAGTTCTAGATAGCAGGAATTCACGGATTGTATGCTGGGACTTGTAGTCATATAGAGAAAGGTGAAACGCATGTACAGTATTGTATAGTGGGGCTTGTAGTTTTGTAGTGATAGAAGACAAGTACAGTCAGTTGGCACTTGTGGTTCTATGGGTCCTGCCCCAGGGGACATGGATCAATGCAAAAAAAAGTTTTAAAAAACGGCCGTTTTTTCAGGAGCAGTGATTTTAATAATGCTTAAAGTCAAACAATAAAAGTGTAATATCAATTTAAATTTCGTAGCTGGGGGGTGTCTATAGTATGCCTGTAAAGGGGCGCATGTTTCCCGTGTTTAGAACAGTCTGACAGCAAAATGACATTTCGAAGGAAAAAACCCATTTAAAACTACTCGCGGCTATTGCATTGCCGACAATACACATAGAAGTTCATTGATAAAAACGGCATGAGAATTCCCCACAGGGGAACCCCGAACCAAAATTTAAAAAAATTACGTGGGAGTCCCCCTAAATTCCAGGGGAACCCCGCACCAAAAAAAAAAAGAAAAACGGCGTGGGGTCCCCCCAAAATTCCATACCTGACCCTTATCCGAGCACGCAACCTGGCAGGCCGCAGGAAAAGAGGGGGGGGCGAGAGTGCGGCCCCCCTCCTGAACCGTACCAGGCTACATGCCCTCAACATTGGGAGGGTGCTTTGGGGTAGCCCCCCAAAACACCTTGTCCCCATGTTGATGAGGACAAGGGCCTCATCCCCACAACCCTGGCCGGTGGTTGTTGGGGTCTGCGGGCGGGGGGCTTATTGGAATCTGGAAGCCCCCTTTAACAAGGGGACCCCCAGATCCCGGCCCCCCCCTGTGTGAAATGGTAAAGGGGTACTTACCCCTACCATTTCACTAAAAAACTGTCAAAAATGTTAAAAATTACAAGAGACAGTTTTTGACAATTCCTTTATTTAAATGCTTCTTCTATCTTCCTTCATCTTCTTCTTCTGGTTCTTCTGGCTCTTCTTCCTCCGGCATTCTCGTCCAGCATCTCCTCCACGGCGTCTTCTATCTTCTTCTCCTCAGGACGCTCCGCACCCATGGCATGGGGGGAGGCTCCCGCTCTTCTCTTCATCTTCTTCTTCATCTTCTCTTCTTCATTTTCTTCTCCGGGCCGCTCCGCACCCATGCTGGCATGGAGGGAGGCTCCCGCTGTGTGACGGCGTCTCCTCATCTGATCGTTCTTAAATAACGGGGGGCGGGGCCACCCGGTGACCCCGCCCCCCTCTGACGCACGGTGACTTGACGGGACTTCCCTGTGACGTCACGGGGAATGCTACAGGGAAGTCCCGTCATGTCCCGTGCGTCAGAGGGGGGCGGGGTGAGACTTTCTTCCACATTTGTAGCGCATAGAGCAGCCCATTGAAATGATTGGGCTGCCCTACACATGACCTACAACGTAATCCACTCTATCAGTACACCTTGCAATCCTAAAACCCATGCTAACCTCTGCACCCCAATCCTCCCCATCCTCTCCACTCCATTCCCCCTCACCTTTAACTCTGAGAAAAAAAGAGAGAAAGGGCGCACCAGCCATGTGCATTATCCTTTGGATGTAAATATTGCACATGGCTGGTGCACCCTTTCTCTCTTTTTTCTCGTTGTTTGTTAGGATTCCCCATCCTTGAGGGCAGTAAGGTCTGTGGCTATACACTATTTGTCTGGTACCCACTTGTGCGCAGGAGCATTTTTTTCTTTATCATCAAACTTATTTGGTTCAGATGGTGTCAAGCGTGTGTGGCGGCAGCAAGGTGAGGAGTACAAAGACAAGTGTGTCTTGCCTACAGTCAAGCCAGGTGGTGGGAGTGTCATGATCTGGGACTGCATGAGTGCTGCCGGCACTGGGGAGCTACAGTTCATTGAGGGAACCATGAATGCCAACATGTACTGTGACATACTGAAGCAGAGCATGATCCCCTCCCTTTGGAGACTGGGCCGCAGGGCAGTATTCCAGCATGATAATGACCCCAAACAAAGACAACCACTGCCTTGCAAAAGAAGCTGAGGGTAAAGGTAAAGGACTGGCCAAGCATGTCTCCAGACCTAAAACCTATTGAGCATTTGTGGGATATCCTCAAATGGAAGGTGGAGGAGCGCAAGGTCTCTAACATCCACCAGCTCCGTGATGTCGTCATGGAGGAGTGGAAGAGGACTCCAGTGGCGACCTGTGAAGCTCTGGTGAACTCCATGCCCAAGGGGGTAAAGGCAGTGCTGGAAAATAATGGTGGCCACACAAAATATTGACACTTTAGGCCCAATTTGGACATTTTCACTTAGGGGTGTACTCACCTTTGTTGCCAGCGGTTTAGACATTAATGGTTGTGTGTTGAGTTATTTTGAGGGGACAGCAAATTTGTAGCAAAGTGTCATTTCTTCAGTGTTGTCACATGAAAAGATATAATAAAATATTTACAAAAATGTGAGAGGTGTACTTATTTTTGTGAGATACTGTCTATATATTTGTGTTTACCAGTGTTTTATGCACCATCCTGAGGAAGTGGCCAGTGCCACGAATCAGGTCGATGGTGTTTTCTATACTATATTTTTGAGCAATAAATATTGAATTAATGAAGAATCCACTTCTCAGCTTCTCCTTCACATTTAGGCACCTCTGCTGATACCACTTTCCCATCGTTTGGGCTCATAGACCTCTTACTGGTTAAAAAAAAAAGTTTAGTGTCCCTTTAAAGTGGAACTAAACTCCCCACTATACTCATCTCTACCTTCTAGCAATGTGGGGGTTACATCCCTCATCGACCACTGTAACTTTCTCCCGAGTGCCTGTTTTTCAGCCTATTGATTGGCCAGGAGGGGGGACGCCATCCTGCGCAAGCAAAGTCAGTGTACATTAAGTAGAAAATGGCAAGCAGGCAGGTAAGTGTGTACATAGCATGTCTCTTCTGCAATAAAGAGCTGCCTGCTGTAACGTACCTGGTGATTGAGCCCAAAGTGTAAAGAAAGGCCTCTCTTACAGCTCTGGCTCAGGAGCCCTGGTAGTGCAGCAGAGAACACCGGAGTGGCACGAGTGCCTGATAAGACTTTTGCTGGAGAGTGCTGATGTGCGTGAGCAGCTGGCTGGTGACACACTGGCAGAAGAGCAGGAATTGATGACAGGCCCAGCTACGGCTGGATTGGGTGCAGGGAAAAGATCCAAGGCAAGGTCAGACAGTGCAGGTCAGCATCTAGCAGGCAGCTCAGACACAGGTACCAGAGTAGTCAGAAGTAAGGCCAGATTCAGTAATAACAAGGCAGATGAGCAGATGGATAAGGCAGAAGCGTAGTGCCGGATTAACATAGGGGGCTATTTGAGCTGCAGCTCCAGGCCCCTTACCTTCAGATAGGCCCATTTGCCCAAAAAATAAATTTAAAAAAATTCAGAACAAAAAAAAAAAGAAGATTGAGCTTCGAGGGTCATAGAGACCCCACCACTGGCCAAAATTTGGGGCTTCTAGGACCTATGGTTCCGGAGATATGGGGCTCCAAGCTTGCACACTCTGTTTGCAGCAGACTGAGAGGATGAGCTCACAGTGCCTTAATTACCTTAAATACAATATATAATAATTATTTGTATATTACTTACTTATGGTAATTAACCCCTTATCACCCAGGCCAATTCTGACACTTCTCTCCTACATGTAAAAATCATCATTTTTTGCTAGAAAATTACTCAGAACCCTCAAACATTATATATATATATATATATATATATATATATATATATATATATATATATTTAGCGGACACCCTAGGGAATAAAATGGTGGTCATTGCAACTGTCACACAGTATTTGCGCAGCAATTTTTCAAATGTGTTTTTTCGTGTTTTCTTTGGAAAGAAACTATTTCATGAATAAAAAAAAAAAAAAAAAAACACTAAAGTTAGCCTGATTTTTTTGTATACTATGAAAGATGATGTTAGGCCGAGTAAATAGATATCCAACATGTCACGCTTTAAAATTGCGTACACTTGTGGAATGGCCCCAAACTTCAATACTTAAAAAATATCCATAGGTGGTACTTTAAAATTTTTTACAGGTTACATGTCCCTAACCCAAATCATAAAAATACATTTGGACAGGGCTGTAGTCCAACAATGTAAATCTACCATTCAGCAATGTAAAAACAAAAAAACAAAGAGGCAGCAGTAGCACCTCATGAACGCCTGTCAGCTGCTGCTCTACCACTCGTTGAAAGGCAATACACCACAGATCACTTTTCAGATGGCAGTAAGCATTACCGCAAATGTAAAAGAAACTTGAAAACACATAATCCATTTAACGCTCACCACCAACCAGGTCACTCCCCAGCCACTTCCCATGTTAGCCACCTCCCTTCAACTGTTATCACAGGTGACCATTTCCCAACCTGCAGATGACAGACCCTACTCCAAAAGATATCACTCCTAGTTACTCCCCCCACCCGCTGATTGATATCCCTCCATGACCATCTCCCACCCCCCTGCTGACAGACCTCTCTCCCCAGCCTGTCCCCACACACCTTCTCACCTGCTCACCTGTGGATTGGGGGAATCATTCTCGCAGTGTTATTGTGTTCTGCCAGTGGGGATCCTTCCCTACCCACACAATACAATCATCAGTGTTGCTAACTATAGCTGGCAGCACTGATTGTTTTGGGAAAAACCTGACAGGCTGGTTGTACTCAAGTCGATTACTAGATTGACTTGTGTATAACCAGCTAGCCCATACAAAGATTGACTATGGCTGGTCTCTGCTTAATTGGCTTATATTTAAAACAAGTATGGCCCGCTTAACCACTATGCAGTCTCTAAACATCCTTCCACAAACCTTTACATTTTTCCTTCACAGATTCCTTCATCCTGCTCACCTGTACATAGTGCCCACTGTCATACCCTCCACACTCCTCCCCTATACATAGTGTCCATTGTCATACCCTCCACACTCCTCTCCTATACATAGTGCTCACTGTCATACCCTCCACACTCCTCTCCTATTATCGAATTTTCCAACAGAAAATGTGTGATAGGACCTTGTTGTCGGAAATTCCGACCGTGTGTAGGCTCCATCACACATTTTCCATCGGATTTTCCGACACACAAAGTTTGAGAGCTTGCTATAAAATTTTCCGACAACAAAATCCGTTGTCGGAAATTCCGATCATGTGTACACAAATCCGACGCACAAAGTGCCACGCATGCTCAGAATAAATAAAGAGATGAAAGTTATTGGCTATTGCCCCGTTTATAGTCCCGACGTACGTGTTTTACGTCAAGGCGTTCAAAATGATCGGATTTTCCGACAACTTTGTGTGACCGTGTGTATGCAAGACAAGTTTGAGCCAACATCCGTCGGAAAAAATCCTAGGATTTTGTTGTCGGAATGTTTGATTAATGTCCGACTGTGTGTATGGGGCATGATACCCTCCAAATTCCTCTCCCTCATCTGCACATACTTTCCACTTTTATACCATCCATACTCCTCCACTATGCCTCTTACACACAAAAACAGTTCTTTAAAATTATATTGAATATCCTCAATGTTACCAGCTCTAGAATGGGCACACTTTTGTTAGTTTGACTAAAGGAAATCTTCTCAGTCCTCATATTTGTTGTGCCCATTATTAGTACTCATTTATTTAGTGATTACTATTGTGATGTATAGAGGAACATAGGGGATGTCAGCTACTCTAAATATACCACTGGTAAAAAAAAGTGTCCCTGAAAATATTTTTGAAATGTTGGCAACTATGCACTTGAGCACTGCCCAAGGGCCATCCGGTCAGTAGGGGGCCCCATGAGAGGCTCCTGAGATCCTGTGTTATTAAAGCGGTAGCAAACTTCGCTAACGTTACTACTTTTTAGAGGCCCTGAGGTAGGTTATGCCATAATGTACACGTATGCACAGCATATTAGCACATTAGGGTACACTTACCTGTCAGACTGAGCCCTCCAGCACTGCGCTGTGATCAATCCGGCGGGTCCTGGGTGCTTCCATCTTCACCCAGTCTTCCTTCCGAGATCTGTGCCCTTCAGTCACTTGCCTTGGCCGGGCTGCATTGATGTCATGCGCATCCTCTCTCTCTCTCTCATCCTCTCTCCCGTACCCCTCTGTCACCCCCTTTATCTCTCTCTCTCATCCTCCCTTTCTCAATTTAATTTAATTTGTTATAACAAAAAATTGTTTGCATTTTTATTTATTTATTTATTTTTTAATAAAAAGCCCCACCAAAATCCTCAGCACCAGGCCCATGATGTTCTTAATCCGGCCCTGAGTCCAGGGTCGAGCCAGGGGTCAGTACAGGCAGCATTCAGGCTAAATCAGGAACAGATCGGGTTGGCAGAAACAGATGCTTCAGAAACATAATAGACTAAATGGAACTGACAAAGGCACTAGTGCAGTTTAAATAGCCCGTCTGGCATGAATGTGCACTCACGCATGCGCATGCTCGTGAACCAGTGTGTGCGAACATGCACAGTTGTAAATGGCCATGGACAGTGCTTACAGGAACCAATCGCCTGTGCACATGCATACGTCTTCCCTGACACCTGCTCTGTTTTCTTAAACTTAGGTTGTGTTCCATGCCTGGGAAAATAATCTCTTGTTCAAAGTTGCCACTGCCACCACCAGCTGCTACAATGTCCACCTCTCGCATTGTCCTAACACCAATGCCACTTTTCCACCATTTACATAATTTTCATTCTTTAAAGATAGAAGGTTTAATGTTTATTTAGTTTAACACATTTTTCACTCAGTACCCTACCAGTAGATCGCAGCCGGGTGACTGGTAGATCATGGACTGGGCTTGCTGAATCGCCATCCCAGAACATCAGAGTGCAATGCAGAGGGACTACTTGAAAAGTTGGAGCTGTATTATGGAGCAAGAGCTGCATAAGCCGATGCTTCCTCTGTAGTTCTGGCTCCTGTCCAATATGGAGTGATACCAACTGCACTCCAATTCTTATCCCAGCTAGCGGTCTCCAGAGTGGTACCAGAAAAGAAGAGATCTTCTGTGTTCACACTGATGTTCTGCAGTTTACCCACACCGTGGGTGCAGTGTGGGGTCCCTACAGCTTTCCTGCATGTTAGTTGCGCTTAGCCATAGACTTCAATTATATCCTGCGGCTTTGGTGCAGTTTCTGAATGCAGAAGTTGTGGTACGCTTTCAGAAAGTGCACCACACCTGCAGGAAATAATAGAAGTCTATGGCAAAGCACAGCTAACCCAGGAAAGTTGCAGATACACTGCGCTGCACCCGCAGTCCAGGTAAACCGCAGCACATCAGTGTGAAAGCAGCTTTATAGGGGGCTCAGAACAGTAAGGGTTAATTTACATTTGTAGTTTGGGGGGTGATAAGATGTGTTTTTACCACCTCAACTGTACCTCCTTTAGCTGCAGTGGCCAGGGGTGTACACATGTCGCAGCCGCAGTAGGAGTTATACGCCCTGTCATGGTTGGTGGGTGTAGCATCTGCCAAGCATGACCCATTCAAGCGAATAAGGCCACTCTGCAAATGCTCCGCAACCTTGTGCAGTACAGCAAACAAGAGGTTAAAGCAGGCAGCTTTATGTTGCTTCCTCACCACCTGCTTTAACCCCTTAGACCCCGCAGAGGCACGCAGCTGTGGAACTCTTGCAGAGTGGCCCCATTTCCTTGAATGGGTCATGATTAGCAGGCGGTAGCACCCACCAAAAGCAACAGGGGGTTTAATTCCTGCTGCGGCATGTGCATACCTTTGGCTGCTGTAGGGAGTGGGTGGTAAAACCACGACTAAACTGCTGGGTTTTACCACTCCCGACTTTGTGTGAACAAGCCCTAAGGGTGCTGCTGCCGAATATAACTAAGGGCTCAGTCACAAGTGCCGCATTTGCTACTGCTCCTCTGAAAAGCGATCTGAGTGTACTGGACATGTGGTGAGAAAATGATATGTTGCCTCCTCACCATATGATTTAAACCCATGACTGCAATGCACACAATTGCAACGCGGTAGTATGACAATTAGAGGTTTAAATCAGGTTTTAGAAGGTGACACTGTGATCTTTGACTTCTCCCATGTTGTTCAGGTAGATCTCCACCTCTTTATGGTTGCCTACCCCTGTTGTAGATAACACACGTTCCTTACGTTCGTACTAACACAATGCACAGAAAAGGAGAAATATAAATGGTCCTAAATGTTCTGTTTATAAAATTTAAAGTGTTGTTCCTTCCTAATAAAACTACAACAGAAACCTCCTGCTACTGTTGCTTCTGTAGGAAATTGTGTCCTTAAACCTAAGGCTAGGCATGCAAAACATAAAGAGAATATGTACCTTGTAGATGTTGTGATTGTTAGGAGTGAATGAGAAAGGTCAGCTGCCAAAGATGTCCTATACATGCTGTGTCAGGGGGCGGGGCATTCATATACATTTCCCAGAATTCTTACTTGCTTCTGCTGCCTCTGCTTACTGTACAATTACAAACCACACTAGGGCCAAAGATCATAAGCAATAATTGTTTCCTAATAGTTCATGACTTCATTACCTTTTCCATAAGGTAATTCGTGTTATGAAATGATAAAGTAATGTATAGTAGGGATAGCTGCATATAGACTGATTTTTTTTTCCCCTTAAATAGTCAACTATTATGAACATTACAGAAGTCTAGGTAAAAAAAATCAATCACTACAATTAAATGATTAGGGACCTATTAGACAAAATTGCTTTCCAGCCTGTTTTTGAGGATTTTATTCTTTCACTAGGCTATGGCTCACACCAATGCGTTTTGCATTGAGGTTTCAGTTTTGCAGAAACACACTGCAGTCCATTTAACAGGATTTCCCTCCTATGGGTCACGTTCACATCTGTCAGGGACTTTTGTGCCTCCAGCAGGTTGCATTTATGATTTGTTTCTCATACGTTTTTTTTCTGGTTACTTCTGCATGACAACAGACACATCCCAAAAATGTAAAACACTTTAAAAAACACATTAAAAACGCATGTCAAAAAACACGCTGGGAAAACGCAACGCATAGGTGTGTGACCCTAGCCTAAAAAGGATTGTTTGGCATGAAAAGTAATTCTACTGTTCTAAGTGCAAAGGGTCAGAAAATGTACTAATTACACAAAAATCAGCAGTCTCATAAAAAACATGCAAAATGTATTCCTATCATTTGTTTGCTGACTACAATTTAGTTTTAAAATACTCATCAAATCTACTCAAAAATAGACCCTTCTATGACAATCCAAAGGCTTTGTTGTTTAGCCAGTGATTGTTACATTTTGTAGCATAGCACCAAAATCCTAACTTTGGATATGTGTACCTGCAATCCCTGATCACATTACTGTATATACCTGATATATACCAGATAATTGTGCTTGCTCTGTTACAGTAAAGCTGGCCATATACTTGAAGAAATTTGTTTGAAAACTTTTGTTTCACAAATGTTTGTTCGATTTTCGAATGGTTAATGGGGTCAAATTGATGTTGGTTTTAATCCGCAGTGACCAAAAAATTTGAATGCGCAGGATAAAAAAAATTTCTTGAACAAACACATTTTTTAACAGTGAATGTGGCATTTATTCTAAAATCGAATGTTAAAAGCAAACTAAATTTTGAAATACTTTTGAATCACATTTGTCATTAAATGTACTGATGAGAATTTTCGTACAAATGTTTGTACAATCCTTCACTTGTAAATCTAGTAGTATATGGTCAGTTTTATTACTGCCAAAGTGCATAGTTTAGTTCTAGATAGCAGGAATTCACGGATTGTATGCTGGGACTTGTAGTCATATAGAGAAAGGTGAAACGCATGTACAGTATTGTTTAGTGGGGCTTGTAGTTTTGTAGTGATAGAAGACAAGTACAGTCAGTTGGCACTTGTGGTTCTATGGGTCCTGACCCAGGGGACATGGATCAATGCAAAAAAAAGTTTTAAAAAACGGCCGTTTTTTCAGGAGCAGTGATTTTAATAATGCTTAAAGTCAAACAATAAAAGTGTAATATCAATTTAAATTTCGTAGCTGGGGGGTGTCTATAGTATGCCTGTAAAGGGGCGCATGTTTCCCGTGTTTAGAACAGTCTGACAGCAAAATGACATTTCGAAGGAAAAAACCCATTTAAAACTACTCGCGGCTATTGCATTGCCGACAATACACATAGAAGTTCATTGATAAAAACGGCATGGGAATTCCCCACAGGGGAACCCCGAACCAAAATTAAAAAAAAAAAATTAAGTGGGAGTCCCCCTAAATTCCAGGGGAACCCCACACCAAAAAAAAAAAAAAGAAAAACGGCGTGGGGTCCCCCCAAAATTCCATACCTGACCCTTATCCGAGCACACAACCTGGCAGGCCGCAGGAAAAGAGGGGGGGACGAGAGTGCGGCCCCCCCTCCTGAACCGTACCAGGCCACATGCCCTCAACATTGGGAGGGTGCTTTGGGGTAGCCCCCCAAAACACCTTGTCCCCATGTTGATGAGGACAAGGGCCTCATCCCCACAACCCTGGCCGGTGGTTGTGGGGGTCTGCGGGCGGGGGGCTTATTGGAATCTGGAAGCCCCCTTTAACAAGGGGACCCCCAGATCCCGGCCCCCCCCTGTGTGAAATGGTAAAGGGGTACTTACCCCTACCATTTCACTAAAAAACTGTCAAAAATGTTAAAAATTACAAGAGACAGTTTTTGACAATTCCTTTATTTAAATGCTTCTTCTATCTTCCTTCATCTTCTTCTTCTGGTTCTTCTGGCTCTTCTTCCTCCGGCATTCTCGTCCAGCATCTCCTCCACGGCGTCTTCTATCTCTATTCTTCTCCTCAGGCCGCTCCGCACCCATGGCATGGGGGGAGGCTCCCGCTCTTCTCTTCATCTTCTTCTTCATCTTCTCTTCTTCATTTTCTTCTCTGGGCCCCTCCGCACCCATGCTGGCATGGAGGGAGGCTCCCGCTGTGTGATGGCGTCTCCTCATCTGACGGTTCTTAAATAACGGCGGGCGGGGCCACCCGGTGACCCCGCCCCCCTCTGACGCACGGTGACTTGACGGGACTTCCCTGTGACGTCACGGGGAATGCTACAGGGAAGTCCCGTCATGTCCCGTGCGTCAGTGGCCCCGCCCCCCATTATTTAAGAACCGTCAGACGAGGAGACGCTGTCACACAGCGGGAGCCTCCCTCCATGCCAGCATGGATGCGGAGCGGCCCGGAGAAGAAGAGAAGAAGGAAGAAGAGAAGAAGATGAAGAAGAAGAAGAGAAGAGCGGGAGCCTCCCCCCATGCCATGGGTGCAGAGCGGCCCGAGGAGAAGAAGATAGAAGACGCCGCGGAGGAGATGCTGGACGAGAACGCTGGAGGAAGAACCAGAAGAAGAAGAAGATGAAGGAAGATAGAAGAAAGAAGAAGAATTTAAATAAAGGAATTGTCAAAAACTGTCTCTTGTAATTATTAACATTTTTGACAGTTTTTTAGTGAAATTGTAGGGGTAAGTACCCCCTTACCATTTCACATGGGGGGGGCCGGGATCTGGGGGTCCCCTTGTTAAAGGGGGCTTCCAGATTCCGATAAGCCCCCCGCCCGCAGACCCCCACAACCACCGGCCAGGGTTGTGGGGATGAGGCCCTTGTCCTCATCAACATGGGGACAAGGTGTTTTGGGGGGCTACCCCAAAGCACCCTCTCAATGTTGAGGGCATGTGGCCTGGTACGGTTCGGGGGGGGCCGCACTCTCGTCCCCCCCTCTTTTCCTGCGGCCTGCCAGGTTGCGTGCTCGGATAAGGGTCTGGTATGAATTTTTGGGGGGACCCCACGCCGTTTTTTTTTTTTTTTTTTTTTGGCGCGGGGTTCCCTTAAAATCCATACCAGACCTGAAGGGTCTGGTATGGAATTTAGGGGGAACCCCACGTCTTTTTTTTTAAAATTTTGGCCGGGGGTTCCCCTTAATATCCATACCAGACCTGAAGGGCCTGGTATGGAATTTAGGGGGACTTCCACGTCATTTTTTTTTTTATTTTGGTTCGGGGTTCCCCTGCCGTTTTTATCAATGAACTTCTATGTGTATTGTCGGCAATGCAATAGCCGCGAGTAGTTTTAAATGGGTTTTTTCCTTCTAAATGTCATTTTGCTGTCAGACTGTTCTAAACACGAGAAACATGCGCCCCTTTACAGGCATACTATAGACACCCCCCAGCTACAAAATTTAAAGGGATATTACACTTTTATTGTTTGACTTTAAGCATTGTTAAAATCACTGCTCCTGAAAAAACGGCCGTTTTTAAAACTTTTTTTGCATTGATCCATGTCCCCTGGGGCAGAACCTGGGTCCCCAAACACTTTTTATGACAATAACTTGCATATAAGCCTTTAAAATTAGCAATTTTGATTTCTCCCATAGACTTTTAAAGGGTGTTCCGCGGCATTCAAATTTGCCGCGAACACCCCAAATTGTTCGCTGTTCGGCGAACTTGCGAACAGCCAATGTTCGAGTCGAACTCATGCCTAGTAAGTAAATAGCAACAGTCCAACCTCCAAGTGTGTGACTTCTAACAGCAGTACAAGAATAGCTCTCTCTTGAAGCTTTATGCATCCATAATCTCATTAAAACACCAGTGCTCTCCTCCACGTGACCATACAATCTGCTCATCTCCACAGTTGGACCTTTTACCATATATGAGGTCAAATCAGCACTTTTTCATCCTCTCCTAGGGCTGATGCGTGGGAAGGAACAGGTCCCAGGTTGACACTCATCTATGGCTCAAATGCACCTGTAGTCTGAGCATCACCTCTGATTTCCACTTTAAATATCTGCAGAGAAGCCCCGAAATTTGGCTTGAAAAGATAGTCCAGAATCTGATTGCACTGAAGACCTGGGTAATTCACCAGAAGGCGGAATGTGGCCCCTACCTTGCTCACAGCTTCAATCTTTACAGAGCCTGTTCCTCCTCCTCTTGTCCAGTGTTTGGTGGATCTTTGGATACATCCTAACTGAACGGGAGGAGCTGGGTCGGCAGTTTGTCAGGATCAGGGCTCTGAGCCTCCTGAAGACATCATCATGATGAAACGTGGGGCTACAGGAAGTGATGTCATCCCAACTGGATACACCTGGAAGTGACAAGGTACAAAAGAGATCCTTTTGACAGCGGGCTGAGTCCGTACCACTGCTGGTGGTGTTGGTCTCTTATACAACGATGCTGTCCAGAATACAGGGCAAAATGCACTATATAATGTGAATGTGTTATTATGCATTTATTGAAGAGTTTTTAAATAAATATTTTACACTAGTAATAAAATGGGTATATGTAGCGCTAGATATATTATGTTAATAAAGGTCCACAAATGCTGGAAGAAAAGTCAATTTCCTTATCAGAACCACTCAGGGTGTAAATTGGACAAATTAAGGTAAATAAAGATATCCTCCACCGAGCATCAACACACCGGTCAGTGGAGGGAGATGAGTAATTTTCTCTCATTTAATGTACGAACCTGTGGATCTATCATACGTGAGAGCTGTACAGGTTCCAGGTGCCTGTTACTTTGATGGAGACGTAACCATTTTGTGGATATACTATGCCTGTTTGACCAGGGGCATAGATAGGGGGGGTCAGAGGTGTTCAAACCCCCCCAGAGCATCCTGGTAAAATGCCCAGACAATGTCCCTACTGTTTAGCCTCAGCATCAGCACAGTAGAAGCAATCAGAGTTTTGGAGTGCAGCAGCCAGTCCCCCTTCTATTGTGCCCAATCCACTCAGTTTAATAAGGGGTCCCCCTGAAAAGCATGAAATTACTGTGAGGTCTCAGATGCCAGCAATTAACAGTACACAGTTGAGGGAACTCCTAAACTCCTCCTCGAGGTATCATATGACACAGTCGAATGGGAAACTGGGGATGCAGAAGTCTTCCTACTGCTGTGCCGTGCTGAATCTGAGGTCTGGTAAGTGGGGAGTTTTCAATTTTCTGTTTTAGGAAGGGGGGGGAGTAAGAATTCCAGTCTGGGGAGTTTCTTTTGGTGGGGGGTTAAGGAAAGGGGGGTGGGTTTGCTTTTGGAGAAGGGGGGAGTTTCTTGTAGAGAAGTTTACAGGGTGTGGTTAATGGCAGGGATTTGCTTCTGGGAGGGAGTTTGATTGGATGAAGGGAGATTTTCTTAATAATTAGAAATCTTTGCTGGGGGAGAAGGTGTTGACTGAGGGAGATATTTTTGCTTTGGTGGGTCGGTTTAGAGACAGGCGGTTTAATTTTTGGAGGGATATTTGATGGAGGGAGATATTTTACAGTGGGAATCTTTGCTTGGGGAGAGAGGGTTCTTAGGAGGGAGAGGGGGATTTTTTTCCTTTAAAAGGAGATGTTTTTTTAAATTACACTCACCTAGGCGGATGAAGCTTCGATCCAATGTTGCATCTGTCCCCAGCTTCTAAGCCCAACAGAGCGATCAAAGACCGCTGATTAGTCAGTTCTCAGCCTTCAGTGAGCAAAGAGTGGTGACTGTCAGTCCCTGGCTCTGCCCCTCCCCTTCCCCCAAGCTCACTGGCATGCCACGCTGTGGAGGGGGCAGGAACAGCTGGCTCAGGGTCTCTGCGGCTCACTGAGAGGCTGAGCGAGCTGCTGGTCCAGGTATCTGGGTGAATCTTGACTTTAAAGTTAGGGTCTTTCCACAGCCTGGATTTCCTGAGCGATGTCAGCTGACAGCATGCTATAGCTGACTGTCGGCTAAAAATGGGTCACAAAAGTGCAGAACGAACTGCGCTCCTACCCAGGAGAAGTACAACCAAGCAGTATGCCATCCCTTCAGAGCGCATGCACCAGTGACATCACCGGCTGTTTCCATGTGAATATCTCCTAAACACCACAAGTTTAGGAGATATTCACTATACCTACAGATAAGCATTATTATAGGCTTACTTGGAGGTACAAGTTCAAAAGCTGGGTTTTCTACAGTTTAAGACTGAATAAAAGACAACCATATTGACCAGTAGCAAAGGGCACCATCCTGTGGTAGGCAGCACACAATATTTTTTATTTTTTCATGTCTTAAAATATTTCATAAAATTTCTTAGGACACATTTTTAAGGTTTAAATAAATCACTGAATTTACTATCCATCACAATATGTTGCCCCTTGCACCTGCTCAACTTGCACAGTAAGGTTAGCTAAAATCCAGTCTTGGGTCTCATTCATATATCCTACATGACCATGGTGCAGCAAGTATACTGCAAATACCTTCACCCGGGATCAGATGTTCTAATATCTGCTCAGCCTGTACATCTGAGTGATGGGCTGAAAAGAACCAAGGCTGTCTGCTGATGTAAAACATGTATCCACCTGTATCTGTACATCCAGTGGTTACCTGCAGGTAGGGATACATTTTTGCTCTTGGATAAAATCTCTCTGCATCCAGGATCAGAAATGTGTCCCTAACAGCAGGTAACCACTGTGACCCACGGTTTGTTAGTGTGTCGCTCAGGCTTAATC
The DNA here is from genome assembly GCF_042186555.1 of Aquarana catesbeiana. Lineage (NCBI taxonomy): Eukaryota > Metazoa > Chordata > Amphibia > Anura > Ranidae > Aquarana > Aquarana catesbeiana. Next base: position 137,803,040 of record NC_133333.1, on the reverse strand, counting down.
GATGTGGGGAGTAATGTAGATGATACCAAATGTGTTGCAGGAGTGCCGGTGTTCTGCCGAGAAAGGACCCCCCTGTACTGCGCAGGCGCAGCGATTGCGCAGTACGAGCCAGCAGAAATAGCCGAAGGCGAATAGTGGTAAATCAGCTGTACACGGCGCCTGTAAGAGGGCCCCTCGCGAGCTCGCTTCGCTCGCCACGCTTCAGGCACAGCCTCGCTTCGCTCGGCACTTTTTTATTCTACCTCTAGGTCCACTTGGATGGTGGGGCTTGAACCTGGACCCAGGGCGCAGGCGCCGTGTACAGCTGATTGAAGGTTTTCAGCTTCGGCTATTTTCGGTGGCTCCTTAGTCGTTCGTACTGCGCGTACTGGCCTTTATTAACATAATATATCTAGCGCACTTATGTCCCGGCCGACTTCCCACAGCTCAGCTGTCTGGGCCTTTTTTTTAGCACATGTACAGCTGACCGCAGTGTTGCAATGTGCAAACTTTGCCTCAAGCAGATCAAGCGTGGCAAAAACACCAGCCATTTGGGTACCACATACTTGACAAGGCATTTAAACTTCCACCACTCAGCCCGTTGGCAAGAGCACCTGAAAGCCACACAAAAGGATCAAAATTCTTCTCCTCCTCACTCTTCACCTTTCAGGTCTACTCGCTACATCTCATGACTTCTCAGCTGCCCCCACTGACAGGCATGTGATATAGCGAAGGGTGTCACAGGTCCTTGCAGCACATCTGCCAGAAGCACCACACCAGCTGTAGAGTATTGCAGGCAAATTTCTCTGTCCCAACTGCTTCAATGAAAAAAAAAACAAAAAAAAAAAACAGTCCCTGCCACTCACATGCCCAGTGTCTAAATTCCAGTTTGTGCAAATTGCTGGCTTTACAGCTCCTGCCTTTCCATCTGGTGGATTCTGCCCCCTTCTGTAAATCGTGCTGTACCACAATGGCAGGTTCCCAGTCACTATTTCCTTGCACTTAAGGCCATTCCAGCTCTGTACCATCACGTGGAAGGCAATGATGTGGCATCGCTGGGTTAGGCAGGGAGCAGCAAGGTCCACGTTACTGCTGACATGTGGTTTAGCAAGCATGGTCAGGGACGCTATATGTTGATAACAGCACACTGAGTACCTGCTTGCAACTAGGAAGGATGCAGGACAGGGCTCAGTGCTGAACCTTGTTTTGCCGCCATGTATCCATACAGCAGGTGGTGATGATACAAGATTTGTCAGCTCCACCCTCTTCTCCTCCTCTTCCATGCCCTCTTTTGCTGAATTGACCTATGAACCACCAGTACCCCCTAAACGTTCAAGGGGCTATTCAACGAGTCAGGTTAAAAGACGCCATGCAGTGCTTCAACCGGTCTGTCTAGGGGGCAGGAGCCACACTGGAACAGAGATTCTTTCAGCTCTGCAGGGGCAGGCCCAGAGGTGGTTCATGCCTCACCAGCTTGAGCCAGGAATGGTGGTGTGCGATAATGGCACTAGCCTCCTGTCCACCCCTCAACAGGGAAAGTTAACACTTGTGCCATGCATGGCACATGTCCTTAATTAGGTGGGGCAGAGTTTCTTAAATAGGTACCCGGGGTTGCAAGATCTTCCAAAGCAGGCCAGAAGAGTATGTAGCCATTTCAGGTGGTCACAAACAGCCTTCCACAGCAGGAATTCCACCTGCCCGTAAACTGCCCGATTTGTGACATGCCCACCAGGTCAAACTCAACTTGGGCAATGCTGCAGTGGCTGCACATGCAGCAGAGGGCCGTCAACGAGTACCTGTGTGAGTATGGCACAACAACAGGCTCAGAACAGCTCTGCTTTTTTTCCCCCACGCAATTGGCTGCTGATAAAGGATGCGTGCATTGTACTGTCACCATTTGAGGAGGCATCACGGATGGTGAGCTGTGACAATGCATGCAATCAGTGACACAATCCCTGTCGTGTTCCTGCTGGAGCATACTCTGTGTGGCAATATAGACAGGGCACTCGAGGCAGAGAAGCAGGAGAAAGAGGAGGACTTCCTTTGCTCTCAAGGCCCGCTTTATGCAGACACCATTCTTGTGTTGCCACTGCACACACAAGAGGAGAGGAAGGAGGATTCTAGAAGTTTTGGAAGCATTGAAGCAGAGGAAGACATACATTAAACCTTAAGAGATGGTTTTCTGTCCCCAGAACCTTTGGGAGTAGTACGTGGCTGGGAGGAGGCAGGTCAAGATACTGTAATCCTTCGTGACCCAGAGGACTCTGCCTCCGCAAACTTGCAATGCATGGCCTCCATCATGCTTCAAAGCCTGTGAAAGGACCTGAGAATTTGTGGCATCAAGGAGAAGGATCATTATTGGTTGGCGATCCTCCTTGACCACCATTACAATTGGAAAGTCTCGGAGATCATTTCGTCCCCACAGAGGGAGCAGGGGGTGAAAAATCTTCAGGACACCTTAAAGAGGAGTTTATGTAAAACCTTTCCAGACTCTGCTAGGTTACAGTCTCATGGAAAAGCTAGTTTTGAGGCTTTTGTTGGTCAAAGGAGGAGCGGTGGAGAAGAGGGCCACCTCAGTGATGCCTTTCAAAATTTGTTTAGTCCTCAGGGCCCAGGGCTGTCAGCTTCCACATCCTATCGGCCACGTCTGCATCATATGGTGAAAGATTTTCTAGGGGCGAAAACCAACATGGAGGGCTTTCCAGTCGATGATCCACTGAGTTACTGGGTCATGAGAAGAAACCACTGGCCACAACTTACCCAGTATGCAATTGAGCTGCTGGGCTGCCTTGCATCCAGCGTGCTTTCTGAATGTGCATTGGAGACTTTGTGACAGATAAAAGAGCGCATCTGTCCACAGACTCCATTGACCGGCTGACATTTATCAAAATAATTCATTACTAGACTAGTAGCAGCTATCAAGCCCCTGATACCAACTTCACCGATTAAGTATTTTTGGCATGTGGAATCTGTGCAAAACTGCCTAGCTTTGTGGGTGTTGATTTTATCGGGAAGAAATTTTCTGGTATAGGTTTCATAGGTAATTAACACCCAAGGACCAATTTTACAACACCTGTTTGACAGGTGCATATATTTTCAATTTTTTACAGTAAGGCCAATTCTTGATTTCATCAGGAGTATCTCCATAGGGTTATGGTGTGAAGGCACCACCAACACCCAGAAATCCCAGTTTTTCCACCACTGTTTAACCGGGGAGTATCATTTCATTTGTTGTTCGGCTCCAAACGTTTGCTATGTTCGAAAGTTCTGGGGCTAACCAAACAGGGGGGTGTTCGGCCCATCTCTATTGATGACCCTTCACAACTAGTGGGTCATTGAGTTACTGTGAGTTATCAGATATGATGGTGGTGGCACACGGGTGATGTGATGCACCAGGAACAATCCTTGTGAATAACACTTGCATAAGAATTAAAGTGGCTCAGCACAAAGCACTTTGGACTGTTAGCACTGGACACTAATTATTGAAACGCATTTTGGATTCTTTTTTGATGCACATATATTTATTATTTATTGCAACACATTCTGGACTTTTATTTGAAACACATATACTTATAGTTGTCATATACAAACAACTGTTTAATTGCATGGTAACACAAAATGCTAATTAGCCAATCACATGGCAGCAACTCAATGTATTTAGGCATCTAGACGTGGTGAAGTTCAAACTGAGCATCAGAAAGGGGATTTAAAGCGGAGTTCCACCCAAATTTTTAACAATATCTATATGTATTCTCTTCCTTGCCTAGATGCTGACATGCCGTTTAAAAAAATTTAAATCGCCGTAATTACCTTTTATTTTTCTATTCTTATTTGCACTTCCTGGTTCTCCTCCCGTGGGAGTAGGCGTGTTTCTAGCCTCTCCCAGACTCCTGGGAGCTAGTCTCAGGCTTCCCAGGATGCCACTGAGCATGTGCGGGAACGAGCGGTGAATGCTGGGAGCACAGCATTCACCACATCCAGGAAATAAATGCTTGTGGGCTTCAAATGCCCACAATGAAGATGGAAACCGCCTGCAGTGAATAATATAAGTTATTCTTTCCGACGAAATCTGACACAGGCGGACATATTACACACAATATGTGAGTAATGCTGAGAAGAAAAGTTTGTGAATGAACTCAAAAAAAAAAAAAAACGATAGATAGGTGGACCCCCGCTTTAAGTGACTTTGAACATGGCATGGTTGTTGGTGCCAGACAGGCCGGTCTGAGTATTTCAAAACCTGCTGATCTACTGGGATTTTTATGCATAACCATCTCTACAGAGATCTGGTCTGCAAAATGGTCGTGTGAACGAAAATGCCTTGTTGATGTCTGAGGTCAGAGAAGAATGGGCAGACTGATTTGAGATGATAGAAAGGTGACAGTAACTGAAACAACCACTCATTACAAAAAAGGTATGCAGAATACAATAGATTGGAAAAACGTTGCCTGGTCTGAAGAGTCTTGATTTCAGCTGATTATCTAAGCTTATCCCCAAATTGATCCATAGAGACCAGGTAGGCTTTGTGCCGGGAGGGCACGCGGGGGATAATACCCGCCGCACAATAGATCTGATAGATCTCCTAGACAGGTCCTCTCATCTGGCACTAATCTTAAGTTTAGACGCACAGAAGGCCTTTGATAGGCTGAGTTGGTCTTATATGTTTGCGACCTTAAAAACATATGGTTTTAATGGTCCTTTTCTGAAAGCTCTAGAGGCTCTTTACTCAACTGTTACAGCCCAAGTACAGATGTCGTCCCTCCTGTCGCCTGGTTTCCCCATGACTAACGGGACTTGGCAGGGTTGTCCTTTATCACCCTTACTTTTTATCTTGTGTTTAGAACCCCTAGCCGAGTCTATTCATACCCATCCAGATATTCGTGGGGTGGTGATGCGAAGGGGGAATATAAACTTTCACTCTTTGCAGATGACATTTTGCTAACTATTACCAACCCGCTGATATCTTTCCCTTCTCTACATAAACTATTGACTTCCTTTGGTGCAATTTTCGGCTATAAAGTTAACACCTCCAAAACTGAAGCCCTTCCCATACACATTCCTACACCCCTACTATCTCAGCTTAAAGATTCATACCCCTATAAAATGGTGTACTACCTCTCTCAAATATTTAGGTGTCTTAATTACCCCTCCTACTCCTCCCTTTACTCTGTAAATTTTCCTCCTCTATTCTTAGATATTAATAAATCTTTGTCGACCTGGGCAGTATATCCTCTATCCCTGTTAGGTAGGATCAATGTCCTCAAAATGTCTATTTTGCCCAGGTTGCTTTACCACTTTGAAACATTGCGGTTTCTCTGCCCTCCTCTCAACTAAAAGTACTCCAGAGAAATGTTTTTAAATTCATATGGAACGGTAGGGCCCACTGCATTGCGAGTTCGGTGGTATTTTCTCTGGGATCCAGGGGAGGTCTGGGAGCCCCGGACATCACTAAATACTACTACGCCACACACTTGAGGGCTATCATTTCGTGGTCCACTTTACATGCATCTAATCAATGGACTGCCATTGAAAATGGAGTGCTATACCCGGTACATCCATGATCCTTAATCTGGGGTGCCCCCCCCCCCCTTCCCTGGATCCCACATACAAACATCAGTGCACTGCTCCAATGGCATTTACCCTAACCATTAGGCATAAGTGTCTCAAAACCTACTCTCTCACTTCGTCATGTCCTCCTCTTGCTAATGTGCTATTTAATCCTCTGATACCAGAGCTTATCCCTGGGCAGGGTTTTCCCATGGCTTAACGCAACTCTCTTTCAGCTCCGACACCTAGTTCATCCCATCATGCGGAGATTGCATTCATTTAAAACTTTGTGAGAAGTTTGATATACCCTCCCATTTCTTACATTTTTATATGCAGGTAAGACACTTCTTCCACTCTAAATCCTCAACCCTGACCCTTACTCTACCTACCGCTTTTGAATACCTATGCGCTCGGGGCCCACACCAATTACATTTAATCTCCTACATCTATCGTATCCTCCATGAGTCGACCCCTCTTGAGGAGACCACACACCACTATATGAGAAGATGGTCCCATTTACTGAGCTGACCTATTACGGTACAAATGTGGGATAGGATTTGGTCCTCTATTTTTAAGTCTTCTAAATGTGTAACTCAAAGGGAGACAACCATCAAGATACTTATGTTTTGGTATAGATCACAAATTTGACCACTCGGTCTCGCCGCGCTATTGGCGCTGCGGAATTGATACAGGTTGTCTATTCAATATTTTTTGGCAGTGCTCTCTGATACAACCCTTTTGGCGTGATGTGAGCTTACTTATACAGAAGGTGGCGGATGTGTCCCTCCCGTTGGATTCCTTGCATTGTTTGTTGGGCCTTCCCCTTCCAAATACAACCAAAAAAAAAGAATCGGCTAATCTACTATATTTTATTAGCCGCCAGAAGGCTTATTCCATTGTGCTGGTTGTCCAACGCTCCTCCTCCGTGGTTCAGATTCTTGCGTCTGGTGGCTGAAATTCGAAGGATGGAGTTTTTAACGGCCTCCGTGCACGATTCCATCTTCCAGTTTAATAAAATTTGGGAACCTTGGGATCTATCGGATTTTAGGACACCTCTGCCAAACAACACGCCTTAAGTTGTTGACTTTGCACTCCTATTGTTAGTGCAATGTATAAATGTGAAACAAGATTGTATATTTTCCTTTTATAATTTAATAAAAATACAATTATAAAAAAAAGAATTCACAGAGCCCCCCCCCCAATATCAAATGACATCTTTGCTAAAATGCGATGGTTGCAATGTGGTTTTGCAGCCGTGCCAGAAATGATATCCTTGCTACAGCTACCCCCTGATTTTTGTTATACTTTTTTTTAAATGCTGAATGGTAATTTTACATTGTGAGATTGCACCACAACTGTGAGCCAAGTGTTTGGCTTGCAGTTGCAGAGCGGCCCTATGGAACTCAACAGGGAGTTTGATAGGTGATGCTGCCTTCCACACTCTGTAGCCTGTGTTAAAAGTGCCGCAGCTGTCTAGTAAACCATTGCAGCCACAGCATGTATAAAGCCCTGTCTGGCTGTATTTTTAGGATTTGGTTGCACAGCCAGAGATGGCGGTAAATCCACGGCTCAGCCACCCATGTGAAAGAGTCCTTAGGCCGCATTCACGCTTTGCTTTTCCTAAATTTGTGACAAAGTGCACAGGAAACACACGTTTTGCGGTACATTTTATAAATGCACTGCAAACTCACATAGCACTTGTGGTGCCATTAATTGTTAATGGCACCCCAAAAACACTTAGAAGGCTTGCGTTTTGTCATGTGGCAAACTTGCAAAGTTGCATGCCTCAAAAGAGAATTCTATGGTGCGTTTGTCAAGCATAGGGCAGTCCATTTAAGTGAATGGGCTGTCCTATGTATGAAAAACAGGCTAAAAAAAATGTGAGCGGGAACATGCATTCCAGCTATGCAAAGTGTGAATGGGGCCTCAGGGGTGGCATATAGAAATCGCATACCTCCCAACAGTCCCGCAGATTATGCGGGACAGGCCCGGATTCTGAGGTATGTCCTGCACTCCCGCTCAGCTAAGAATTGTCCTGCATCCAGGGGTGGCGCCAGGTGGGTGCTTGGGTGTGCCTAAGCACCCCCAAAAATGTACACACTTGATTGTCCAATATATGTCACATAATTTTTTTAAAGAAAATTTTACCTGCGTGCTCTGTGTGACAAAAACAGCTGGGGACTCTTTCATGAAGAGGAGGTATACTGCAGCTCTGGCCGCATAAGCCGCTGCTCTTCAGTGAGTCCCGGCATCATTAGTGGTGGATTGATCTCAGTACTGTACAGAGGTGCTATGTTTTGAAAGCACTGGGACATGTGGCGCCTCTGTACTTGCCAGCCGCACTAAGAAAAGAAAGGACAGTGAAGCTCTCAGCCAAGTTGAGCCGTGGAGGAAGGAATTTTGCTCTGAAAGCCACGCCCCTCTCCCTCCTTACCGCCAGGGAGACAGGAGAGGTGTCAAAGACTGTGGTAGGAAATGTTCAAACCATGGTGACCACAGGGCTTCGAATTTAGATATATTATCAAGATAGATAGCTTCCGTTTTAGCATGGATTAAGGATTGGGTAACTCTTTGTTTGACTAATGATATATCAAGGGAATCTGTTTTCCAAGCTTTTGCTATGACCTGTTTTGCTGCTGCTGTTACAAAGAGCATGAGTTTAAATTGGCGGTTTGACAAGGCATGTGGTTTACTATTCAGGAGTGCAATAGGTGCATCAGGCAGTAATATAACTTTGAACATTGTGGAAAGAATATTGAATACTTCTGACCACAAGGATCTGACAATATTACATTCCCACCAGATATGTACCTGAGTACACGGAGTAGAGCAGCCACAAAAGCAATGGGAAGGATATTGTGGAGAAAATTTAGAAATTCTGGCTGGGACTAAGTACCATCTTGTGAGTACCTTATAATTGGTTTTGAGAGCCTCTACATTCGGGGTGGCAGACTTTGTTGTTTGCCAGATTTGAGACCAATTTATGTCTGCAGATTGTAATTGGGTTGGGGGCGTAGAGGTAATGTGTGATAGTAAACGGGTATATAGGTTGGAAATGAGACCACGTTTATGTGGATCTGATTTACAGGCCTGTTCGAATATAGTGAAGCTTGGTGATTTCGTATCAGAGGGTGCATTGTTGTGAAAAAAAGTTTTTTTATTTGAAGTTATCTGAAAGTTTCTGTATGTGGGAGATCATAGTTTTCATGAAGAGTAGGAAATGGTGTGATTAGAGAAGATTTATAGAAATGATGAGTGCAGGTCAAACCAGCTCTTGACCATCCTGAAAATGAGTTTGGGGAGGACCAGGCCGGGTAGAATGAGGGATTATGGAGGAAGGAGAGAAGAGGATTATGTCTAGATTGTAGGCCAAATTGGGTTTTTAAACTATCCCAAATGGATAGGCTGTGTTTGGTAATGGGATTCGTTACTGTTCAGCCTTGCGTTGAGTTTAGCCAAAGAAGATTTGCGATGGATAGAGGGTATCAATCGACCGATTCTACCGTTACCCAAAGTGGGATTTCCGTCTTAGCGTGGTATTTGGAAGGTTGTGATAATTGGGCTGCATAATAATATTTTGTAAAATCTGGCACACCCAGACCACTCTGAATTATAGGAGCATATAGGGTGTGTTTAGGAAATCGAGGTTTTGTCTTACCCCAGATAAAATGTAAGGTTTTACGTTGCACGATGTGTAAGAAGTGTGATGGTATAGATATGGGGAGTACTCGAAAAAGATATACCGTATATACTCGAGTATAAGTCGAGTTTTTCAGCACATTTTTTTGTGCTGAAAGTGCCCCCCTCGACTTATACTCGAGTCAAGCACTTTTCTGCAGCAAAAAATTTCATTTTCCTAACCAAATTTGGGGCCCCGTATCTCAGGGCCACTTTGTGCTAGGAACCCTAAATTTGGTGTGCAAACTCAGTGGAACCACAACATATGCAAAGCTGGGGTTCCTAGGACTAAGTGACTCCGAGATACGGGGCCCCAAACCCAGTTCGGAAAATGTCATTCTCTGCTGCAGAAAAGTGCTTGACATTTTCTGAACCGATTTTTGGGGTCCTGTATCTCGGGACACTTGGTGCTAGAAACCTCAGCTTTGGATATTTTATGGTGCTAGTTCCACTGGGTTTGCACACCAAATTTGGGGTTCCTAACACTAAGTGGCCCCAAGATACGGGGCCCCAAAGTCGGTCAACTGTGTCCATCTGCAGCAATGTCATTTCGGGACCCTTTGGGTTCAGAGACCCCAAATTTTGGCTGCAGCTAGGGGGCATCTAGGAACCCTTAACTACCGAGTCTGAAGTTCGGGGGACCTATGGCTGCAAATGGGCACAGTGAGGCTGCAAATGGGCATTGTTGACCCTCTTTTCCACTTACAGTAGCTGTGCATTTCTCACCCTCGATTTATACTCGGGTCACTAAGTTTTTCCCATTTTTATGTGGTAAATTAGGGCCTCGACTTATACTCAGAACGACATACTCGAGTATATACGGTAAGAGTTTTGGGAGGATGGACATTTTTATCACTAATTCTTTCTAACCAGGCCAATGGTATGGTTGACCAATTATTGAGAAGTTTATTAAGTTGTGAAAGCATAGGTGAATAATTTTTTGCATAGAGCTCCAGAGGGTTGGCTTTAAAGTTAATACCTAAGTAAGAGATAAACATTGTAGACCAGGTGAATGTTAGAGAGTGAAGAAGTTGAGTTTGGATGGCAGGTGTGAACGATATATTTAGAGCTTTAGATTTGTGGGGGTTTAGAGAAAGGCCTAATATTTGTTAAAATTTAGAAAGGACGTTCAGAAGAGTTGGCACTGAGGTTATTGGTGAAGTAAGGAATATTAAGACTTTGTCTGCAAACAGACATAATTTATGTTGATAACCACCAAGTTCGAGCCCCTTTATGTTTGAGTTGGATCGAATGAGTTGGGCCAGGGGTTCAATTGCCAATGCAAAGAGGAGAGGGGATAGGGGGCATCCCTGCCTGGTTCCTCTCTTAACATTATTAGGATGAGATTTAAAACCCGAATAGGAGATATATGCTTTGATATAAGGCAGCTATCCATTTCAAGAAATGTGGTCCGAAACCCCAGTAATAAAGAATTGAGTGTAGATAAAGCCATGATAATGAATCGAATGCCTTTTGTATATCCAACGAGAGGAAACAGGCAGGGATATGGCATGAACGAGCTGCATGGGCCAGAAGTGTAGCTTGACGAATATTATCGCCAGCTTGTCTTGAAGGAATAAATCCTGTTTGATCTCTATGAATAAGGGTGCCAATATTTGGATTAAGGCTGGATGATAATATTTTGGCCAATATTTTAATATCGATATTGAGGATAGATATTGGTCTATAATTAGACCAAGATGTGTCATCTGTATTGGGTTTAGGGATCATGGATATAGAAGCTGTAAGTGATTCCGTACGAAAATTACGTTGTTTGAGAAGGGAGTTAAAGGCTTCTACCATAATGGGTGATAATAAAGATGCAAATCTTTTGTAGTAAGTTGCTGAAAGGCCATCTATGCCAGGACAATTATGTGATTTGAGTGATTTTATAACTTGTTGTATGTCAAATTCAGTAATAGGTTTATCAAGAGTATCTTGATGAGATAAGGAAAGGGAGGAGAGTTGAGAATGGTCTAAGGTGTTAGGGTCTTTGTATAATTCAGTTAGCTTTTTATGAAATTCTTTTAAAATCTTTAGTGGATTACTGGTGTATGTATCTTTTTTAACCACTTCAGCCCCGGAAGGGTTTACCCCCTTCCTGACCAGAGCACTTTTTACAATTTGGCACTGCGTCACTTTAACTGCTAATTGCGCGGTCATGCATTGTTGTACCCAAATGAAATTTGCGTCCTTTTTTTCCCACAAATAGAGCTTTCTTTTGATGGTATTTGATCACCGCTGTAGTTTTTATTTTTTGCGCTATAAAGGAAAAAGACCAAAAATTTTGAAAAAAAAAAAAAAAATGATATTTTCTACTTTTTGTTATAAAAAATCCAATAAACTCAAATTTTAGTCATACATTTAGGCCAAAATATATTCAGCCACATGTCTTTGGTAAAAGAAAAAAAAAAAGTCAATAAGCGTATATTTATTGGTTTGCGCAAAAGTTATAGCGTCTACAAACTAGGGTACATTTTCTGGAATTTACACAGTTTTTAGTTTATGACTGCCTATGTCATTTCTTGAGGTGCTAAATTGGCAGGGCAGTACAAACCCCCCCAAATGACCCCATTTTGGAAAGCAGACAACCCAAGGAAATTGCTGAGAGGCAAGTTGAGCCCATTGAATAATTTATTAAAAGAAAAAAAAAAAAAATTTTACAAAAAGTTGTCACTAAATGATATATTGCTCACACATGCCATGGTTATATGCGGAATTGCACCCCAAAATACATTTTGCTGCTTCTCCTGAGTACGGGGATACCACATGTGGGACTTTTTGGGAGCCTAGCCACGTAAGGGGCCCCGAAAACCAAGCACCGCCTTCAGGATTTCTAAGGGCGTAAATTTTTGGTTTCACTCGTCACTACCTATCACAGTTTTGAAGGCCACAAAATGCCAAGATGGCACAACCCCCCCCCCCAAATGACCCCATTTTGGAAAGTAGACACCCCAAGCTATTTGCTGAGAGGCATGTTGAGTCCATGGAAAATTTTATATTTTGCCACAAGTTGCGGGAAAATTATAAACTTTTTTTTTGCACAAAGTTGTCACTAAATGAAATATTGCTCACACAGGCCATGGGCATATGTGGAATTACACCCCAAAATACATTCTGCTGATTCTCCCGAGTATGGGGATACCACATGTGTGGGACTTTTTGGGAGCCTAGCTGCGCACGGGAACCGAGAAACCAATCACCGCCTTCAGGATTTCTAAATTTTTTATTTCACTCCTCACTACCTATCAGTTTCGAAGGCCATAAAATGCCAAGATGGCACAAACCCCCCAAATGACCCCATTTTGGAAAGTAGACACTCCAAGCTATTTGCTGAGAGGCATGGTGAGTATTTTGCAGCTCTCAATTGTTTTTGAAAATGAAGAAAGTAAAGAAAAATGTAATTTTTTTTTTCTTTTTTCAATTTTCAAAACTTTGTGACAAAAAGCGAGGTCTGCAAAATACTCACCATACCTCTCAGCAAATAGCTTGGGGTGTCTACTTTCCAAAATGAGGTCATTTGGGGAGGGTTTCTGCCATCCGGGCATTCCATGGCCTCCGAAACTGTGATAGGCAGTGAGGAGTGAAATCAAAAATTTACACTCTTAGAAACCCTGAAGTGGTGCTTGGTTTTCAGGGTCCCGTACGCGGCTAGGCTCCCAAAAAGTCTCACACATGTGGTATCCCTGTACTCAGGAGAAGCAACAAAATGTATTTTGGGGTGTAATTTCACATATTCCCATGGCATGTTTGAGCAATATATCATTTAGTGACAACTTTGTGCAAAAAAGTCTTTTTCCCGCAACTTGTGTCACAATATAAAATATTCCATGGACTCGACATGCCTCTCAGCAAATAGCTTGGGGTGTCTACTTTCCAAAATGGGGTCATTTGGGGGAGTTTTGAACTGTCCTGGCATTTTATGCACAACATTTAAAAGCTTATGTCACACATCACCCACTCTTCTAACCACTTGAAGACAAAGCCCTTTCTGAAATTTTTTGTTTACGTGAAAAAACATTTTTTTTTGCAAGAAAATTACTTTGAACCCCCAAACACCCCCAAAGGCCCTACAGATTAAAATGGTGGGTGTTTCATTTTTTTTTTTTTTTTTTTTTTTTTTTACACAGTATTTGCGCAGCGATTTTTCAAATGCATTTTTTTGGGAAAAAACACATTTTTTTTTAATTTTAATGCACTAAAAACACACTATATTGCCCAAATGTTTGATGAATTAAAAAAGATGATCTTAGGCCCAGTACATGGATACCAAACACGACATGCTTTAAAATTGCGCACCAACGTGCAGTGTCGACAAACTACATACATTTTTAAAAGCCTTTACAGGTTACCACTTTAGATTTACAGAGGAGGTCTACTGCTAAAATTACTTCCCTCAATCTGACCTTCGCGGTGATACCTCAGATGCATGGTGCAATTGCTGTTTACATTTGACACCAGACCGACGCTTGCGTTCACCTTTGCTCGAGAGCCTGTGGGCTGAACGAAAAAAAGAGATTGATTGGTGGGTATGCCCACCATTAGAATACCTCCCTTCATCCACCCACTTCTAATGATGGGCATACATGCACCATTTATATATGCCGAAGCATGGGGGCATCCGCCCCATAAATCGCTCCTCCGCCCCTGCTGCCCCCATGCTTCGGCATATATGCTTTTTTTTTAACTGTATCCTGGGAGCAAACGCTGTTGCTGTCAAGATAAATAAATCCGCGCTGCAACTGAATGGCGTACCTGCTAAGCAAATGATGGTTAACAATAAAACAAAGTAACATTACAGTATAACAGTTATGCCCCATACACATGATCGGACATTTATCGGTCATTCCGACAACAAAATCCATGGATTTTTTCCGACGAATGTTGGCTCAAACTTGTTTGCATACACACGGTCGCACAAAGTTGTCGGAATTTCCGATCGACAAGAACGCGGTCACGTACACCACGTACGATGAGACTATAAAAGGGCAGTTCAGAACCAAGCGCGGCACCCTTTGGGCAACTTTTGCTAATCTCGTGTTAGTAAAAGTTTGGTGAGAGACGATTCGCGCTTTTTCACTTTTTCAGACTCGTGGTTTTCAGATCGTTTTCTGCTGTTCAGTTTGTGCTTGTGGGTTTGTATCTGGTCTTCAGTGCGTGCAGTGAGTTCCCCTTGACTCTGTCATTGTGTTCTTGTTCGTTCGTTACTGTTTTTTCAGGTCGCTCTTCACAGGCCTTGCTGTTCTTCAGTGCATTCTGTTACTTCGTTCTGAGCAGCCGACCGTTTTCTAGCCATGTTACGTATACATACTCCTTGTAGAGTTCGTGCTGTGTGGGGGCTTGGTGTTGGGGTCCTTACTTTGACACAAGCCCAGTCCATGAACAGGGTGGGGAGGAGTTCATGGACCAAGAATTGGTTGCTCCAGCGTGACCAGTTCTGTCACATGCCTTTGCTCCGTGAGAATAATCCTGATAATTTCAGGAACTCTCTCCGGATGACGGACCCCGTTTTTACCGTTTGTTGGCTTTGCTGACCCCCTATATCAGCAGGCAGGATACCTGCATGAGGCAAGCCATCACTCCGGAGCAGAGGCTCGTCGCCACCCTGCGGTACTTAGCGACGTAGAGAAGCCTGCAGGACCTCAAGTTCTCGACAGGCATCTCCCCCCAGGCTATGGGGATCATTATCCCGGAGACCTGTTCTGCCATCATCCAGGTCCTGCAGAAGGACTATATTAAGGTACGATTTATCCTTTAACATCACATTTTATTGTATTTAATGTTTGATAATGTATTGTATTTCTTTCCTCATTCCCTAATTACCATGATTGTAATATGCTGTGAATGTCCCCTTTGTCCTCATGCATGCTGGATTTTTATGTAATTTTTTTGGTCCTTCATACATATTTGCCTTCACTTACCTCCCCAGCATGCTCTCCTGGCCCTATATACACCTCGTGTAGTCACTTAATGTATTTTGTCAGCTCCATAGTAGTGCTTTACACAAAAAACCCCCTAAAATGTTAAAAATTGTGATGTGTGCTTTAAATTCTGGCAGAGTGCCAGAGGTTTTTTTTTTTGGGTTCACAAAATCATTTGGAACCCTCCCTCCCCCCCAACTGCTAACTCAGTTGATACCAATCCTCTATCTGCTGACTTTGCCAAACCCATACACACTATACCCACCTCTTTTGTGGTCAGATTTATGGATGAATTCCCCAAAGCATGTAGTGTAAGGGCCTGCCTGAATACTTTCAAATGGTACTGTTTGAATTTTTTGTATCCTATTATTATCTTGATAGGTAATAGCAGAATGTAAAAATGTGCTCCAATTTGGACAGTGTGTATTTATATCTTTGTATTATGACACTTCTTACCTGTCCAGTGGGCTGCCAATAGTGTAAAGTAAGGAGGGGCTGACCAAAGTAATCCACATTATTTAGGCATTCATCTCTCAATGAAGTGGAGAGGGTTACCTGTCCAAAACATCTCCCCCCCCCCCGTAAAATTCACAAAATGGCCCATGAGAGGGGGAGAGGAGGAATCTGATAGGTGGACCTTATACCTTTGTCTTTAAATAGTCCCTAAAATAAATGTTATACTGATGTTGGCCAAGAATGTTTGTGTCTAATCTGCTTTCCATGTTTATGTGCAAAATGATTAATTTTCTTTTCTTGTTTGACTCCACAGTTTCCTTCCAATCCACAGGAATGGCAGACTGTGGCCTCCCACTTTGCCCAGCGGTGGGACTTTCCTAAGTGCGGAGGGGAAATTAATGGGAAACACGTCCACATCATCCCACCACCCAACTCGAGGTCATACTATTACAACTACAAGGGGTGATGTTGGCAGTGGTGTCGGCTACTTACAAGTTCCTGTATGTGGACCAGGGGGGGCAACGGGGCAATTGCCACCCCCGAGAAATGTGTTGCCGGGCGGGTGAGAGCGGGCGTCTCCATGAGCGGGTGAGAGCGGGTGGCTCCGTGACGCCTCCACAGGTGGGTAAGAGAGCGAGCGGGCCGGGCGGCGCGGTCAGCGCGGCAGTGGCGGCTTGTGGGCGGATGAGTGTGAGAAAACTGGCTCGGTGTGAGCAGCGAGCGCACAGCTGGCCAATCAGCTAGCTAGGGGGCGGAGGAGCAGAGAGATGAGATCATCTCTCACCTCCCCGTGCCTGCCTTGCATCCCTGCAGTAACTTTCGCCCTCACTGTGCAGGCAGCGTGGGCAGCTGAGAGATTACATTATCTCTCTGCTGTCTGACTCTGGGATAGCAAGAGACAAGAAAACACCACCTTAGCAGGCAAGTGACAATCTGCAAGGTGTGGCAGGTGACGTGGCAAAGTGACAATCTGCATCTGGTGGCAGGCAAGTGACAATCTGCAACGTGTGGCAGGTGACGTGGCAAAGTGACAATCCGCAACGTGTGGCAGGTGATGGGGCAAAGTGACAATCCACAACCTGTGGCAGGTGACGTGGCAAAGTGACAATCTGCAAGGTGTGGCAGGTGACGTGGCAAAGTGACAATCCCCAACGTGTGGCAGGTGACGTGGCAAAGTGACAATCCGCAACATGTGGCAGGTGACGTGGCAAAGTGACAATCCGCAACATGTGGCAGGTGACAATCCACAACGTGTGGCAGGTGATGTAACAAATGACAATTTGCAATGTATGGCAAGTGACAATCCGCAACATATGGCAGGTCATGTGGCAAGTGACAATCTGCATCTGGTGGCAGGCAAGTGACAATTCGCAACGTGTGGCAGGCGACGGTGGCACACTCAGGGCTCCCACTGATTCTGCATTATGGTGAGTTGAACCATTTCATTTTATACTACAATGTAATAGAAATAATGCACTTCAATCATCCTGACACCATAACAACCATGGTGCCAGGATGATTGAAGCGCCACCACCAGCCATTTCCCTGATAAATTGCCTGCAAAAAAACATTTTCTGGCAGTGCCCCTCCTGAGACAAGACTCTGGATCCGCCCCTGATGTGGACGTGGGGAAGAATGGCCGGATGTCAGATGGTGGAGTCATCGCCCAGACAGAGTTCTACAGGCGTCTCCAGAATGGCAGCTTGGACTTGCCACCTCCAGAAGACAATGCGGAAGGACTCCCATTCGTCTTCATTGCGGATGAAGCATTTGCGCTGGGGGACCATCTTATGCGCCCATTCCCAATTTAATTACCGGCTGGCCAGAGCCAGAAGAGTGGTGGAGAACACGTTTGGAATAATGGCCAGCCGGTTCCGCCTATTTCTTACACCCATACATATGGAGTATAAACTCAATCATATCATCCTGGCTTGCTGTGTTCTCCACAACTTTTTAAAGGAGAAATTCTGTGAACTATGCTGGCTCAGTTGGGCCTGATTCCGGAATTCATGTAAATGAACCAACCCTGACGGCGCTTGAAGCTGGCCGTCCTGGCTTGCCCCCCCTGAGTGCCCGCGAGGTCCGTATAAGATACATAGAATACTTTCTGGGTAGGGGGACCATCGATATGCCAGACAATGTCTGAGACATTTTTTAAATAAAAAACAAATTTTAACTACTAAAATATTTGCTGACATTTACTGCTTGTCTTTCTTTTAGCTGACCCTGACATAAATTTGGGGAGTCCTGAAAATGGCGTGATTGTGTAACATTAGAAAGCATTGTTGGGTGTTATTTACTAAAGGCAAAGACACTTTGCACTACAAGTGCACTTGAGACTGCACTGAAACTGCACTTGTAGTGCAAAGTGGATTTGCCCTTAGGAAATAACCCCCATTGTCACAGAAACCAACAATTTTAACAACAACAAATTTTGGGAGCATTGAAAGAAGAAGAATCCACACATTCTTGATTATCAATCTTTTTAATACAAGCACAATCACATGTGCATTTATCAAAGGTTTTTAAAACAAACCAACATGTTTGTTGTGTAACAATTTTTTGGGTCACAGTAATAAAAGTAGAAATGTCCATTTAAAGGTAAAACAGGCATGTTTAAAACCAACAAGAAATACACAAATCTGGAACTTACAAAGTTCAACTTTGTTAGAAATTGAAGGCAATATCAGACATGAGTATTTATAAAATGTGTTTGATATTGCGTTCAGATGGGGTGAAGTCACCCCTGGAAAAGCCAAATTTTGAAGATGCACACAAATTCCCGAATGTCAACATGTGCTAGCTGCCATCACGGGGGATCAAGGGACATGTTTTGGGGGTGCAACCCCTTCCTCTTAGCTACTTTATTATTGAGGAAGGGGTTTCACCCACAAAACGCCTACATTGATCTTCCGTGATGGCAAATAGCACATGTTGACACACTGTGTGCATCTTCAAAATTTTGCTTTTCGACAATAGGTAAAAAAAGGTGCAAGAAATTTTTTGGGAAAAAATGCCAACTACATTAGGTATTGCGAGGGGTTTTAAACTCTCCCTAGAACATCAATGATGTTCTTCATTTTGTTTTTAACATCATTGATGTTTTTCTGGATGTTTTCCAAGTCCTTATTACACCCCATGATCTCCCCGATCAGGATCTGTGCACTTTCACTTGTGAAATGACCTGGATCCACAACATCACCTAAAAATATATTAAAAAAAAAAAACCACCATGTATTATAAATATGCCGAGATCCATCTCTTACCTGAGCCTGTGGTCGCAGACACTCACCTATTGTGGTGACAATTTCCACCACGTCTCCCTCCTCCTCTTCCTGTTGGCTTTGGGGGATTTCCCCTTCTTCCTGAGGTGGGAGGTCTGTGGTCTCCTCGGATGAGTGGTGACCGAGTCTTTTCTCCCCTATGTAAAAAAAATAAATAAATAAATAATAGGTATATGTAGCACACAGATATTTGATGGCAGAAATAGGAACATGAAACATTGCTTGGAAGTGGGGTACAATTGTCTGCTTTGGCAGAGTTCCAGGATGAAGAAATTTTTCTCCTTTGTCAAGCTTGAATACTTACCTGTTTTGTACAAGCTTCACAGATGGAGACACCCCTATAGTATACACTGGAGTACCTGTGTGGGCCCCCTAATAAAAAGGGTGTTCTTGTGTCCCACACTAGTTCTCCAGTGTCCAGATGTGTAAACAGCTGCTGAGTGTCCTCTCCTTACACAGAATCTAGTTTGCATTCCATTCTAGTTACCAACCCATCTAGACACCAAAATTATTTTAAGAGAAGTAGGCTAGCAAAAATGTATTCAGATGCATATGTCCAAAACATGGTGTTTTCTATGCCGAAACGAACAATGTTTCCTACGAACGAATAATGTGCCCATGAACATGAAAGTTGCCATTTTAAACTGTACAACAGTTAAGAAAAAATCACATGGAGCAGCACGAACGTTAGAAAAATAAAGAATAGGAACACAGGACAACTACTTACTTTTTTGCAGCACTCTCCTGATCCTTCTGTACTGCTCGTGCTCCCTTAATTTGAGGTCCGACCACTGCTTCCTCAGTTGATCCTTGGATCACCATACCCCAAAATTCCTGTGCAGACTCTTGACAACTTTCGCCATTATCTTGGCCTTTCTGACATTGGGGTTGGGGTAAGGTCCATACTTTCCGTCATAGTCGGCCCTCTTCAACTCATCTCCAACATCTCCCCAAAGGACATATTTGAGGCCTTAAATCGTCTCCTCCAGGATCCAGACGTTTCTGGCTCCGGGCTTTCCTCCTCCTCCTCGTTGCTGTAATTAGCACGCACCTGCTCTGTCTCCGCCATGTGCTCTTCCCCCACTGCGCCGAACGAGAAGGGGCGGGGAATAGACTAGAAAGAACGTCAGGGGCGGGTGGAGTTTCATGCATGCGCAGTGTATATAAAGCGTAACAGGCGTAGTAAGTACGATCTGTGAGCGAAGAAAGGAGTATCGGAGGCGCCGATCGTGATAACGAAGGTAAGATTTTAAATTGAGCCTATACTGCTTCTAGATTGAGGCCTGTATTGTGACAAGATTAGGAGACTTTAGCCTGACATTAGGGTTTGTCTTGCAGAGAAAATTGATATCTTGAAGGATCAGGAGTTTATCAGCATATTCATAGATATGTTCAGGGAGCTGCCCTGTCTGTGGCAGGTAAACCACCCTGATTATAAGAACCAAAGAGGAAGGCAGCGCTGGATCAATTGCTGTAATTTGTGAAGCCGGTGATCCCCACGGCAGACATCACCTATTTGAAGGCCCTAATTGGTTGCCTGAGGAGCACATATCTAAGGGAGCACAAGAAGGTCCAGGATTCCCAGAGATCAGGAGCTGCAGATGACATTTAGGTCCCCAGGCTGTGGTACTTTGACAGACTGCATTTTCTGGCAGGTCAGACTGAACCCAGGCCAGCACTCTCCACTCTTCCTTCCACTCTTCCTTCCCCCCCAGCTGAGGCTTCAGACGTCCAACCTGGGCCTTCCAGGCAGCAACATGTGGAGGAGCCCAACTTGAGCCAGGTATAGCATTCTTCTAAAGATTTCTGGTTGTCCAGTTAATGATGTTAAATCTATGTTAGTTTGGAGTACTAATTTCTGATTGTGATTAATGAACCAAAAACTAAAACAATGTCCCTTTTTCATACACAGGGAAGTCTCAGCCAGGAGGTGGCCGGGCCAAGTAGGCTGCCCGATACCCAGGTCCCTCCCCTCCGCCTTCAAAGAAAAAGTGGCAGGAAAGGAGTAATCTGGAAGAGGCTGCAATAGAACTATTTTGGAAGGCTACTGAGGCCCTCAGAACACCCCACAGTGTGGAAGAGGATTTTGTTGCCATAACAGCCTGCAAAATGCTGCAAATGGAGGAGGGCCAATGAGTTTGTCATTTTAGAAGCTCTACAGAAGGGGTTGAGGGGCCAACTCACATGCGAAAGCCACATTTGTCAGTTCACCCATGGTCCTCCTCCTCCTCCTCCTACAGGTCCTCCAGGTCCTCCTCCTCCTCCTCCTCCTCCTCCAGGTCCTACTCCTCCTCCTACCACACCTCCAACACCAGAGCCACAGCCGGGAAGGAAGCGTCTAAGGAAGACCAGAGAGTGATGGCCTGGGTTCAGTCTGGTCTGGAAAGAGATGCAGGCTCTTGTATGACCACAGCCTGGGAACATACATGTCATCTTCTGCTTTCATGATCTCTTGGGTTTCTGGACCAGATTGCACTCCCTTATATATGGACTCCTCAGGCCACCAATTTTGCATTAAAATAATTGATGTGTGCCCTGGGGGCCAAAGGCTTCGCCAATTTCTGCTGTTTATCCAGTGTTGCCTTCCTCTTTGTTTGGTTATGAGCCCTTAATAAAGGAATTTTTGTTTCAATTATACTTGCCTATGTGTGTTTTCCTTCAGAAAGGACAGTTTGTTTGTGAGGAGGCAGGTACATTTCAAGGAAGATCAGGCTTGAAAAAAAATACAAACAAAGAAAAAAAAGGATAATTTTTTAGTCAGATGTGACAAATCAAAATATATTGATAAATAATAAAGAAAGAAGTTTGTGAGAACTCTGTGTGAATATGAGCAGCAAAACAACTTCATTCTTCTAGCATTATAAAGAAGAAGAGAGTGCGCTGCATTAAACAATTTAAAACATTGCAGCGTGACGAAAGTGCTATATCCATTCAGAACGCTAATTTTACCAGACCAAGCAGTTCCGTCTCGGAATTTATTCTGAGCATGCGTGGCACTTTGTGCGTTGGAATTGGCCACACACGGTCGGAATTGACGCAATTGGATTTTGTTGTCGGAAAATTTTATAGCCTGCTCTCAAACTTTGTGTGTCGGAAAATCCGATGGAAAAAGTCCAATGGAGCCCACACACGGTCGGAATTTCCGACAACAAGCTCCGCACATTTTCCGTCGGAAAATCCGACCGTGTGTACAGGGCATTAGACTTACCATACCTGCAAAGCAAATACAAAAAAAAAAGTAAAAAAAAAAACATTTTTTAATGCAACCTGTGCCTAAAATATATATGCCGAAGCATGGGGGCATCCACCCGCAAAAGGTAGGAGCAAATCGCTCCTCCGCCCCTGCTGCCCCCATGCTTCGGCATATATGCTCTTTTTTTTAACCGTGGTGGTGAAATCACCTCCGACAGCGCTGGAATCACGGCTTTATGTATCGTGGGAGCAAACGTTGTTGCTGTCAAGATAAATAAATCTGCGCTGCAGCTGAATGACGTACTTGAAAACAAAAAAAAGGTTAACAATAAAACACAGTAAACAGTAAAGTATAAAATAATTACATACCTGAAAAGCAAACATGATAAAACACAATAACAATAAAACATTGCAGAATAGAATACAGTAAAAAAAGAGCCGAACAAGAGAGAGAGAGAGAGCGAAAGAGAGAGAGAGAGAGCGAAAGAGAGAGAGAGCGAAAGAGAGAGAGAGAGAGAGCGAGCGAGCGAGAGAAAGAGAGAGCGAGCGAAAGAGAGAGAGCGAGCGAAAGAGAGCGAGCGAAAGAGAGAGAGAGAGAGAGCGAAAGAGAGAGAGAGCGAGCGAAAGAGAGAGAGAGAGAGCGAAAGAGAGCGAAAGAGAGAGAGAGAGCGAAAGAGAGCGAAAGAGAGAGAGAGCGAGCGAAAGAGAGAGAGAGCGAAAGAGAGAGAGAGAGAGAGAGCGAAAGAGAGAGAGAGAGAGCGAAAGAGCGAGCGAAAGAGAGAGAGCGAAAGAGAGAGAGCGAGAGAGCGAAAGAGAGAGAGCGCGAGCGAAAGAGAGAGAGAGCGAGCGAAAGAGAGAGAGCGAAAGAGAGAGAGAGAGAGCAAAAGAGAGCGAGAGCGAAAGAGAGCGAAAGAGAGAGAGAGCGAGCGAAAGAGAGAGAGAGCGAGCGAAAGAGAGAGAGCGAAAGAGAGAGAGAGCGAAAGAGAGAGAGCGAGAGAGAGCGAAAGAGAGAGAGCAAGAGAGAGCGAAAGAGAGGGAGCGAGAGAGAGCGAAGGAGAGAGAGCGAGCAAAAGAGAGAGAGCGAAAGAGAGAGAGAGAGAGAGAGAGAGCGAAAGAGAGAGAGCGAGAGAGAGAGAGAGAGAGCGCGAAAGAGAGAGAAAGAGAGAGAGAGCGAAAGAGAGAGAGAGCGAAAGAGAGAGAAAGAGAGAGAGAGCGAAAGAGAGAGAGAAAGAGAGAGAGAGCGAGAGCGAGCGAAAGAGAGAGAGAGCGCGCGAAAGAGAGAGAGAGCGAGCGAAAGAGAGAGAGAGCGAGCGAAAGAGAGAGAGCGAGAGAGCGAAAGAGAGAGAGCGAGAGAGCGAGCGAAAGAGAGAGCGAGCGAAAGAGAGAGAGAGCGAAAGAGAGAGAGCGAAAGAGAGAGAGAGAGCGAAAGAGAGAGAGAGAGCGAAAGAGAGAGCGCGAAAGAGAGAGAGAGAGCGAAAGAGAGAGAGAGAGCGAAAGAGAGAGAGAGCGAGAGAGCGAGTGAAAGAGAGAGAGAGAGAGCGAGTGAAAGAGAGAGAGAGAGAGAGAGAGAGAGAGTGAGCGAAAGAGAGAGAGAGCGAAAGAGAGAGAGAGCGAAAGAGAGAGAGAGAGAGAGCACGAAAGAGAGAGAGAGAGAGAGAGAGAGAAAGAGAGCGAAAGAGAGCGAAAGAGAGAGAGAGCGAAAGAGAGAGAGAGAGCGAAAGAGAGCGAAAGAGCGAAAGAGAGAAAACTAATTACTGTTTTTTTTTTATTTCATATTTTTTTGTGTGTATTTTTTCTTGTGTATTTTTTTTTTTTTTTTTATAACTAACTTTTGTAACTGTAACCAGTTCCAGGTTCGAGTCTCTCAAAATGGAGACCCTGTGAAAGTGTGCCTAGTCTGTGCAATGATGTACCCTACGCTAAAACTCAACTAGTGTATGGTAGCGCTCAAAACATTCACCAATGCAAAGACCAGGATTGTCAGGACAGGAGGGACAATAATAGCGGGTGTCACACCTATATCCGCGCTTTCTACAGACACGACATGTTCTTTGGGGGGCTCGTTGGGTAGGGGTACTCGGGAGGACATAAGGAAAATGCCTCTCATGCAGCCGGCTTACTGCATTTGGTTGGTGAAGTTGAGATGGAGCACTGTCTGGAAACAGAAGGGCTCAGACGATCTCTTCCTGGAATTTAAGGAAGGATCCAGTCCATCCTGAAGCTCTGTATAGCACATGAGCATTCAGCAAAGCCAATTGAAATAAGTATACAGACACTTTTTTATACCAGCGTCTGGCCTTACGGGCAACTAGGTACGGCGCCAACAACTGGTCGTTGAGGTCCACTTCTCCCATATTTTGGTTATATTCGTGGACACAGAGGGGTTTCTCCAAAAACACCAGGCGCCGTAGTAATTTGGACAGTCGTGTCTGCATGAAGGGAGGTAAGAACGAAAACATTCTTATTATCCCTCCACTTCATAGCGAGCAAGTTATTACACTTTAAGCAGGCTCTCTCCCCCAGCCTAAGATGGGAATCTACAAGCCGCTGGGGAAAGCCCCGGCGATTAGATCGCACGGTCCCACATGCTCCAATCTGATGATCAAACAAGTGACTAAAAAGTGGCACGCTCGTGTAATAATTGTCCACATACAAATGGTACCCCTTTCCGAATAAGGGTGACACCACGTTCCACACAATCTTGCCAGCGATTCCTATGTAGTCAGGGCAGTTTGTCGGCTCTACGTGACTATCTCTTCCCTCGTAAACCATAAAACTACATGTATAGCCTGTGGCCCTGTCACAGAGCTTATACATCTTGACCCCGTGTCTGGCACGCTTGCTGGGAAGGTACTGTTTGAATGACAAGCGGCCAGAAAACTTAATCAGGGACTCATTAACGCGGACAACTTCATGGGGAGTAAACAAGTCTGCAAAACGTTGGTTAAAGTGGTTTACGAGGGGCCAAATTTTGTAGAGCCGATCGTATCCAGGGTCTCCACGAGGACGACAGAGTTCATTGTTGAAGTGCATGAACCTCAAAATCTTCTCATACTGTGCCCTGGCCATGGAGGCAGAGAACACGGGCATATGGTGAATTGGGTTAGTGGACCAATATGACCGCAACTCACTCTTTTTTGGTTATGCCCATGAGGAGGGATAGGCCCAGAAAGATCTTAAATTCGGAAACCGTAATTGGTTTCCAATCTCTGGCAAGGGAGGACTGGGGAATAGTGGCGATGTGTTGACCAGCGTACAAATTGCTTTGGTCCACAATAGATCTATAGAGATCTTCGGTGAAAAACAGCGAAAATCAAGTGACGTAAAATCAACTGTTTCCACATGAATGCCGGGTTGGCCAGTGAATGGGGGAAGTACGGGTGCTGCAGAAGTGGTGGGTTCCCAATTAGGATTGGTGAATGCAGCAGGAAGGGCACTGTGGGCACGACGGGCCTGTGTTTGTCTTCTTGGTGGCAGCGGGACACTACTTGTGCTTGCCACCTCGCCTGCTTGAACTGCACTTATGGGACTCTCCACGTCACCAAGTGTTATTGCAGTGCTGGATGTACGACCAGGGTGTACTAGGCCACTGGTGCTTGCCAGTTCACCAGAAAGAATAGCAGCGCTAGTACTGCTCTGCTCCATACAAGAGCCCTGCAGTTCTTGCACCTCAACAGCAGAAGAAAAAGATTGGGGTCTGGTTACGCCTGACCTTGGCAGGGACCACAACTCTGTCGTCAGAGCTATCTGTCATGGAGCCGCTGCTGTCTACAGGTTCGTATTCTGAGCCTGAGTCTGACAGATGAGTGACTTCCTCTTCACTATCTGTCATGCTCAGAAATTTGTAGGCCTCTTCACTAGTGTACCTTCGATTTGCCATTTTGGGCTATAAATTTAGTGGTACACTAGTGAGACTCACAGGCAAAAAAGCTCCTGACTGTTAGCGACTGTATCAAAACGCTACCAAAAAACTGTTAGCGATCGCGGGGATCAGGCCTGACTCTGCGAACGCTGCAGTTATGTGTGTTTAGTGTTTTGTAAGTGACAGTGATCGATCGATACTGCACTTGGGTAGGCTGGGCGGAGGGGCAAAACGCAGGTGCTAGCAGGTATCTGGGCTGATCCTGCTAACACTGCATTTTTGGGAACCCTAAACTGCTGGGAACACTAGTATAGATCTGATATTGATCCGTTCAGATACTATACCACTAAGGGAGGTGTATGCTGCATGCGTGGGTGTTAGCGGTACTGGCACTAACTTGACGCTGCTTGGGGCGACGCAGACCCTATCTGACCCTAAAACCTAACTTATATCACCCGCCGGGCGATTAGGAGGTTAAACCTTCATTAGGTAATAAATGGCGGGTGCCCTGACACTATAAAAAACTAACTAACCAGCGTCACCCGTAACAGTAATACGGTGATCACTGGTGAAAGGGTTAACTAGGGGACAATCAGGGGGTTAAAACCTTTACTAGGTAGTATATGGGGGTCCCTGACAATATAAAACGCTGCCGGCGAACCTAAATACTTACCCCCCTAACTAGCGTCACCTGTGACACTAATATAGCGATCAGAAAAACGATCGCTTAGTGACACTGGCGACGGGGGGTGATCAAGGGGTTAAAAATTTATTAGGGGGGTACCCTAGACCTAAAGGGGCTTAACACTAACTGCCCTACCACTTATAACTGTCACAAAATGACACCCATGCAATAATCAGAAAAAAAAAAAAAAACTGCTATTGGTGTCACTGTGACAGGGGGTACAGGGGGGTGAAAAGTGTGCCTAGAGTGTTCTACTGTAAGTGTTGTGTTGGTGCAAACTTACTTGATATCTTCTCTCCTCGGAAGCCGGAACGAAAAGGCTTAACGAGGAGCGATGACATCACTTCCTCTGCCGCTGTTTACATTACAGCAGCAGAGGAAGCATTTCATTCGCCAAGAGCGATCGTGAGGGGGTGGCCATGAATCAGTGGCCTCCCCCTCACCTCAGATCGCTCCTGATGGTAATCCGACCGCCGCAGGCACCAGGTAATCCGCCCCCCCGCCCGGGGGCAGGGACGTATAGGTAAGCCCTTATGCCTGCCCGTGCCATTGTACTGACGTACATTGGCGTGCGGCGGTCGGCAACTGGTTAGTTTTTAGACGAATAGGTTTAGGGGTATAGCTGGTCTTTCGCAATGCCAGGGCTAGAAATGTGTTTGGATTATTAGCTTTCATATAAAAAGGTGTGCTTGGATTTACGAAGTGTTTTTTCTGCTGATTTCGTCAGAAAGAGGTCCAATTCTAGGCGTGCTTTGTCATACATAAGTTTATTCTGCTGTTTGGGTTTGGTCTGAAAGTCTACCGAAGCTTTGCAAAATGTGTCTTCAAGTTTTTTTTATGAAGTTGTTTTTGTTCAAGGTAGAAAGAGGTGTGGCTAATACAAACCCCTCCAATATAAGGTTTAAGAGCTTCCCAACATGTCAGGGGATCTGTGTCTGTGGAATTGTTGGTGATGAGATAATCTTTTATGGCCGTTTCCAATCTCTGCTGGAATGAGGAATTTGCAAGTAAGCTATCATTAATATAGCAAGTACAATGATTGGATCGTGGAACTAGAGATGAGAAAGTTGTCATTACAGCATTATGATCTGACCATGCACATGGTATAATATGTGAGTCTATAATGAGTGCTGAAGTTGAAACCATAACAAAAAGGTGGTCAATACGGGAGAATTGCTTGAGGGGATGGGAATAGTGAGTGTATTATCATTTTGTATTGTCATTATGTTCTCGCCAAGTGTCTAAAAGAGAATATTGATGCAGGAGTCGTTGATATGAAGGTTTCTGGATATTGGTTGGGACCAGGGATTTGTCAAGGAATGGATATATTATTTGGTTGGAATCACCACCAATAATAAGGGTACCTTGTTTATGTGTTTCAACCACCGACAGCAAGTGTGAGGGAAATGCCAATGGGTTCTTGTTAGGTGCATAGTTAGAAACGATTGTAACATCATTATCTAGTAATGTACCTGATAAGATCAGGTATCTACCTTCAGGGTCTTTAAGTTACTTTTTAATAGTAAATGGTGTTGTGCGGTGGAATGCAATCAGTACTACCCCTTTTTTCGTTGTGGTAGAAGCAGTAAAAACTTGGGGATATCTGCGTCCGAAATATTTTGGTCTGGATTGCTGAACAAAGTGGGTCTCTTGCAAACAAACTACATGAGCTAATAGTTTGGAACAGAAGGTAAAGGCTTTAGTTCTTTTCGAAAGGAGAGTTGAGACCTTGTACATTTAGTGTTAATACATTTAAGGAAGATATTATAGATTATTGATAAGGATCAATAAAGGGCTGCTTAATATTATTCAAAAGTTACTTCACTGGAGAAAAGAATACTAATGAGGAATGGGAAATTCAGCAAGGTAGGAGCAGTAGAAGCGTATCAATGTAGATTGTATACCTTATATTATCACATAGGAAAAATTGTATATTCAAGTGAAACTTCAAAAAAGGAAAGAAGTTGTAAAAAGGAAAGTGGGTGGTGAATAAACACCAACCAGTGGACATGAAGTGGCCCAAAAAGTGTCCAAATCTAAGTTGGTGACTCGGTTAAATTGATGATAGGCAACTCCTATCCTCATATTGATTAGTGGTTCCAAATTAATAATATCTACTGCAGTAGGGAACAGACACAAAAGATACGCTCAGCATCTTTCCAAATTACTGTTCTGCTTTATTATGACGCAATTGAAGGTTTTTATGCACATGATTACGTAGGTATCACATTAATATTACAATTGTAGGTTTATGGTAACAAGGGGCGTTACATAGGCAGGCTAATTCTAATCAGGACTCAAAAGAATGTAAACATTTACTGAAAACATTATTAGTGCTGTGTGCACAGTGAGGGCAGAGTGCAATACATAGAAAATAATACAATTATATACAGAACTTACAAATTTCCATTACAGTCTCCCCTCTTTTGATCAATATTTTGATCACTAACCATACCTGCTATCACCTTTAACCTGGAACCTCCACACGCTTAGGTGGAGGTAGTCCTGGCCAAAGAGGCAAAAAAACTCCATTGTGGAGAAAATAGCTGAGCAACTTTTTCATTGCAAAATGACTTTTCATTGCGAAAAACAAATGATTGATAAGACATATTTACAGAGTACTGGCTGTACACTCCTGTGGCCAGAATGGCCTTCTAGCTGAATTGTGGACATGCTGACTTATCAGCATATGTAAACACAGACAATTCTACATAAAATGGAAGACGTACAAAAGACAAATATGACTTCAACATGGCTAAACTATTTTTCAAATATATATATATCCCTTACAATTAAAGTAATTGAATCAAAAAGTACCCTAGACTGTGATCACAAGAGGGAAACAAATCAAACACAGAGATTTCTTTAATTTAGTCATTTTTGCAGTGTCTGGTGTGGATCCAGGTGACTTTTCCTTCAAGTTTTGCAAAAACTGTACATGAAATAGATGCTGTATTGAGTCTCCAAACATTTCCTTATATATAAATGTCTCTTAACAATCCAAAAGTCACCTGGCTTTAGTTTTAGATCCTTCCAAACTTTTAGGATCTGGAATTAGGGAGAAAACACATAAATGAGTTTGTAAAAAACCTTAAAAGATCATCAGCATTCTCCGTGAGATCCGAATGGAGGACTTCAGCTGCTGAGACAAAATATAAGCAAGTGAGTAACACACTCCCAAACAAAATCTCATAGGGAGAGAGTCCAACATCCCCTTAGGGGCTTGATAAAATTTAAGAAAACATTCAGGCAAATGTTTTCTAGTTTCTTACTTTACTTTGTCCGCTACATTGTAGACAGTAGGGGGTGTAAAAATAAAACCTCAAAACTTCTAGTAAGGACTCTCCTATAAAAAATTATTTCTTTTGTTACTCTCTGTACTTTCTGCACTCTATATTTACAAACTACTTCTGATAACACTTTTTACTGTGGCCTTTGCAGTAGCATTTGCCACTGGACATCCAAAAAACATGTCCATACAGACAAAATGCATACTCGTAAGATCCTGACTTGGGCATCTGGATATATCTTTTTTGTAATCTCTGGAAGGGATGTTGAGCTTTTGGTAACACCTTTGGTAACAGGTAAAACAAGAAGTGGTATGTTATAAAAACAACTGTGGAGAACCCTGGCTCTATCCCATGCTCATTTACTAAGGCAGCCATAACTGCTTGTGACTGATGACACAGTCCATGTGTCAAGCTGGAGGGAAAAGAGTGGCTGACAGACATAAATGATCACCTTTTCCAAAGTCCTGTTTCATAAGAAGTTGCCCCCTGTGGACCACTTGTTCTTCTCGTTCTGGGGTCCTTAAAGTTGAATTATTAATCCCAGCTATACTGGGCCAGAACTAGGGTGGAATCTGTGAGTTGCACAGACCCATCAAGTGTCCGGGGCTGTAAATGCAGCATCCTTAGTCACCTGGTCTGCTTCCATGTGTGAAAGTTAATATGGCTACCTCAGCAAGAAGCTGGAAGGCTGAAAACAGCCAATCAAATTAACTTGGCATGCTTTATTGGTTTACCTGCCGAAGTAAAAACAAACTTCTGGCCCTTCAAATGGAACCAAAAGCTCTCTATATCTCGACTATCTATATAAATATACACTCTTTTTATAGCTCACAGGCTTTGCTAAAACATGGAGCTCTGCTTCTTGAGCTGGGGAAAAAGGATCCAATGACTTTGAATACAGGGTATCCTTCTGGGTGATAAACTGCATACTCAAATCTACAAAAAATGTAATATCTGGGTCTTCAGGGAGTGTGTCCTGCACTGGACTCACAGCAGCTGATTCCTATGTCATCAATTTAACACATGCGTCTTTTCCTTTCTTTTGAATAAATGTACTCATTTTTCATTGTTAGATTTGTACATAAACAAACTCATATTTTAAACCTTTCATTAGACAAACATTTAGTTAGCTGTAAATTTGCTGCACAGAATGTCGGACCATTGACCAAAACAATATCTAACTTTGTCTAATAGCACCTTTGCATAAAAGCTACAGCTCTGATATATCGGGGTAACCCTTCATTACTGGGTCCAGCTTGCATAAATATATTACAATGTCTTGTTTTCTATCACACTATTTGTGTAAGAACTCCAGTTTCATGTTTCAAAAGACAACTTTTTCCTGGCAATATTATAATAAATGATAACAATACCCTGCGGTCATGCAGAGATGTCCATAAATCCAAAACTATTCTTCTGCTTATACCACTATACTTTACAAGAAAAAGGGGCAGATCATTTCACAATCCACACATTCTGCTTTGGATTTCAAAAATAAAAATAAATAAAAACAAAAGGACCAATCTGTATGATGGACCAGAAAGCATCAAAAACTATAAAACAACTGGCTGCAGGTGGCATCTATCCTAACAGGGTGTGTGGACTTGATGTGATGGGTCTGTTATATTTAAATTTTATTTATTATTACTCTTACATCATGGACCACACATCAAGTTTTCATCAAAAACCTTACAATATCATTTTTGTAGAAAAACTTCTTATGTATCCCATCCATCTTGGCTTTGTTAAATATTATGGCAGCTTTATTCAAAATAACAACCTCATCTTAATCTTTTTTTCTCTCAATAAGGGCTTATTGTATAAATGTAAAATTACAAAATTGTTATCTTAATCTAAACTAATCCCATTTTTACAAATTTCCCCAATAACCTGGATTTCATTTCCAACCAAAGGTTGTCTAAACCAGTTTCATTATATCTATATAATTGTTAAACTCATATTAGAAATTAATACTCATTATTACTTAATTTTACTTAATTTCCCTTTTTTAAATGCACTGTTTCCACTATCAAAGGATATTCAATTTGTGTAATACACGGTTAAATGTAACCTTCATTTTACCATGTTTGGAAAACAGATTCAAAATAATTGTGATCACATTGTTTACCATTAGATTCGTTAACCCGGCACATTTTGTTATAAATGTTTTGTCTAAAAAACAGAAATTGGCAATGGTGTCCTTCCAGCTTATCACTAACCTCTCATCCCAGCCACATTTCTTTCATGAGAGCACAAAGGAGGGGGTCACATCTGCGTACATGTCACACACAAGCAATAGAACTAGAGGTCCCAGCATTCGCACACACACCAATATCTCTCTAAAATCGCTTACATTTTTCCCATTTGTACACAACACATGCATATCATTCTCTCACTTTCTTTTAACTCTTTAATATTTCCCTGCCTAAATTCTGCTTTCCTTATTTTGTTTAAATAACTTTTATATCTAGCTTCTATGATTCTGTGATCAGATGGGGAGCCACAGTGCTCATCCCATCTTCCCTCTCTGACAACATATAAAGTATTCTGTTTTACCTCTCATTTCTCTGTTTCTGACTTTTACTAGTTGTAGTGCCTGATCCCAAATTCATCCCACAACTTAACATGAAAATGTCCCTTTCTGTCTAGTTCTAATGTCACCCTTGATCCATCCTGCTCACATTGATAGCTGTTTCTCTAGCTGTTTACTCTGCATGATTCTTAGTCCCTGTGGACCTTGGTAACCCAGTTACCCATTGTGGATCCCTGTCCACTCTAACCATTAATCTAGGGGCTCAGTATAGGCGGAACCACACCTTCGGTTCATATATAGCGCTTCTCTTGCGCTGGGCATTTTTGAGGGTCTCTTACCCTTCATTCCCTTACTTAATTCAATGCCCATAATGACTGGCCAGTCTTCTCTCTTCTCTACTTGTGCCTATACCCTCTTGCCTCTAAACTACTTTATCTAGCAGATGTACTACATATACCTGTGAACAGTACTATTCTTCCCTTTCTTATTTATAACACTCCGATGGACAATAGACAGGGACAACATAACATATAACCACCAATCAATACAGTTCGATTAAGGGGAGTAAAATAGGTACCCTTTGTCCTGAAAATGCCTTACCGATCAAGGAAGTCTGATAACTCAAATGTAAGCAAAAGGCTTACCTCAGCCGGCTGATTATCAGAAATTCCCGGATAGTCTCAAGCTCCTCGTTTCGGATACTCAGGGTCACCTGGAATCCCCTCCTAAGGCAAAGCTCGCCATGCATGACTCGGTTAAATTGATGATAGGCAACTCCTATCCTCATATTGATTAGTGGTTCCAAATTAATAATATCTACTGCAGTAGGGAACAGACACAAAAGATACACTCAGCATCTTTCCAAATTACTGTTCTGCTTTATTATGACGCAATTGAAGGTTTTTATGCACGATTACGTAGGTATCACATTAATATTACAATTGTAGGTTTATGGTAACAAGGGGCGTTACATAGGCAGGCTAATTCTAATCAGGACTCAAAAGAATGTAAACATTTACTGAAAACATTATTAGTGCTGTGTGCACAGTGAGGGCAGAGTGCAATACATAGAAAATACAATACAATTATATACAGAACTTGAGAAATGAGTGGAGGTGCAGTGAGCGGTCTCCGAGACTACGACAGCCTGCGTGTTATTAAGTAAAATTATTGAACAAAACGAGTCATAAGTATAATGTTAGTTTAACATAACTGTACAAATTGTGAGTATAGCCTCATGTAATCAAAAATAACAAATTGTTTATAAAAACGTACCATCATCCAAATTAATATGCAAAAACAAAGAAGAGTGGGAACAAGGGGACAGTGGCTGATGTTGGCCCGGTAATATTCCCACCCTGGAAATGACTGGACTATATCGGTACAGATAAACAACAATGAATAATTAAATAAAAAGGTTTATTACAAAGAAGGAAAACACATAGTGTACTTGTTAAAATTGCAAAAACAGAGGCTCGGGATTGCCCAAGGGACATCTGTAGTTACAGGGTATAGAATGGTCTGGTTCTCGACTAGTTTCGCGGTATTACCGCTTCCTCAGGAGGACCAATCTATGAGACAGATAATGGAAATAATGCAGACATAATACATACAAAAATCATAATGCAGCATGTAAAAATCAACATAACATAAGAGGTAAATACAGAAATGGCTTACCCTATGTTTAGGTGAATGTGTGCGGCACCCAGCCGCCCAAACATAGCTCCCCCGCGGCGGACAACGGGGATTGTACGGAATTCCCTGAATGGATAACAATTAGCAATTGAGGGGTCTAGTATGTAAGCTGGTTAAGGTCAAAAATATTAGCCGTTAGCATAGGAGAGGGAGATACATAAGGGCAGAAAGGAAAGGAGGGAAAAGGAGGGGGATAGAAATGGGGGAGGGAAATAGGGGAAGGGATAATTGGGATGGGGAGAGGGGAAGGAGAAAGGGGGGGAGGGGGAGGGGAGAGGAGGGGAAGAAAAAGACGAGGAGGAGGGGAGGGGGGGGAAGGACACTTCGAGCCCAGGGCTCTCCGCCCACGGGCTCGCCTTGAACGCGCTTGCGCAGTAGCCCTGGTCGCGCACCTGCGCAGTGCGGAGAAACTGACCCGGCGACGTCAGGCGACGTCATACACCGCCTTACGGCGGCGTCGTGGGCGTCTCCGGGTTGGGGAGCTCACTTAATGGGCCCTCGGGCCTTTTGGATGAGCAGTGCGGCTCTCCCCACTGAAGATACGCACACGTGGGGCTTGGATGGAAGGGATGCCTCCGCTGTCTTACCGGGGACATCTTTGGGTACGTTTATCCTCAATTTTTACCTTGGATACTATCCTTTACCCTACGTTATCTATTATTGATACCGTCTCACGGATACTATCCTGTATCTCATGTTATATGTGATACGTTTTCATTGACAGATTTCCATGTTACCCTGTGGGTATCCCCTCATACTGCTGGGCTCCCACACCCATGTACCCCCTTTGATATCCTTCTCGGTGGACACAGTGGGTGCTCTTGCTCCCTATGGGCCATCTGACCTCTGTGTTATCAAGAAGCCTATGTGGCTTGGTACCTTATCACCCCTTGGGCTAATAATCATGGTAAGTTACAATATATGCCTTAATATCACAGCGAGGGTGCGGGTATTTTATCCCCCTTTCTCTTCTTTTGTTTCTGTGCCTTGCCTGTCCTATCTTGTCCCCCCCCCCCAACTCCTCTTTCCTGATCTCTTCTTCCCTTCCCCTCCCCCTCCCACCTCCCGTCCCCCTTCCCTCCCCACCACCTTCCTTGTCCTTCCCCCCCCCTCCCCTCCTCCTCGTCTTTTTCTTCCCCTCCTCTCCCCTCCCCCTCCCCCCCTTTCTCCTTCCCCTCTCCCCATCCCAATTATCCCTTCCCCTATTTCCCTCCCCCATTTCTATCCCCCTCCTTTTCCCTCCTTTCCTTTCTGCCCTTATGTATCTCCCTCTCCTATGCTAACGGCTAATCTTTTTGACCTTAACCAGCTTACATACTAGACCCCTCAATTGCTAATTGTTATCCATTCAGGGAATTCCGTACAATCCCCGTTGTCCGCCGCGGGGGAGCTATGTTTGGGCGGCTGGGTGCCGCACACATTCACCTAAACATAGGGTAAGCCATTTCTGTATTTACCTCTTATGTTATGTTGATTTTTACATGCTGCATTATGATTTTTGTATGTATTATGTCTGCATTATTTCCATTATCTGTCTCATAGATTGGTCCTCCTGAGGAAGCGGTAATACCGCGAAACTAGTCGAGAACCAGACCATTCTATACCCTGTAACTACAGATGTCCCTTGGGCAATCCCAAGCCTCTGTTTTTGCAATTTTAACAAGTACACTATGTGTTTTCCTTCTTTGTAATAAACCTTTTTATTTAATTATTCATTGTTGTTTATCTGTACCGATATAGTCCAGTCATTTCCAGGGTGGGAATATTACCGGGCCAACATCAGCCACTGTCCCCTTGTTCCCACTCTTTGTTTTAACATAACTGTAAAAATAATGCATACTATAATGCAAGGTAGTAGAATTCAGGTTAAGCTCAAAATATATTGAAGATAAGGATAATTGAAACTGAAAAAAAAAAAAAAAAAAAAAACACACCTCCAGATAGTTCTAATGTTAGAATAAAAATCTTATAAATCTTATAATAACGCTAGTATAGAAAATATACCATTAAATCCTCATAAGAAAGGGGTAGTAATTAGATCATGTGAGGTAAAAGAAGTAGAATATGTACAGAATATGTATAATATGTAAAACCCCGAGTCAGTCAAAAAAAAAAAAAAAAAAAAAAAAGGGGGGGGGGGGGTATATACCGTAGTTATCGGCATATAACGCGCACGTTTTTCCCCTTAAAATCAGGGGAAAATCGTGGGTGCGTGTTATACACTGATCCCCGCTGTCTGTGGAGCGCCACCAACATTGAACGAGCTGAGTGTACTGTGTACTCGGCTCTGCTCGCAATCACGCCCAGTCAGCCTCCTAGCCTTTACGTCCCGCCATTGGACCGGTGTTGTGTCCATCATAGGAGCCGGACCAAGGGCCGGGACGGGGGCGTTACTGCGAGCGGAGCCGAGTACACTCGGCTCGGTCTATGCCGGCGGCGAGAGGAGCCGAAGATCTCGGTGGCGGGGGCGGCGGTGCTAAATTTAAAACCAAAACATGCTGCAGATGGACACTGCAAGGCTGCAGGTGGACACTGGAAGGCTGCAGGTGGACAGTAGAAGGCTGCAGGTGGACAGTGTGCAAGGCTGCATTGATGAGCATTAAAAATGTAAGTTGTTTTTTTTCCTTAAACTTTTCTCCTAAACTTGGGGTGCGTGTTATACGCCGATAAATACGGTATATATCAGTTTGCAATGTCATGAGGACTAAGTGGGGCTTGAGTTATTTGAGGTGCTTGGGAGTCTTGAATATCTTGGGTCTGTGAGAGGGATGTTGAATTCATTTGTTGTTTGGGACCATCCGTTGTTGTGGAAGATGTAGAAAGATCTCTAAGTGTAGAAAGAAGATCATTTGCTGATTTACACATATATGAAGTTCCTTTATAAGTAAAGCGAAGGGAGAAAGGCAATCCCCAGCTATAATTTATTTGATGATATTTAGGGACTCACAAATGTGGTTTCATTTCTTTGCATTTAAAGAGAGTAAGTTGAGATAAGTCTTGAAAGACTTGGTATTTATGGCCCTGAAAAATTAAAGTCTTGTTTCTTGCAGCTGCCATTATTTGTTCTTTTGTGCGAAAATAATGCATTTTTATAATTATATCTCTAGGGGACCCATCTGCTTTACGTGCAGTTAAGGCTCTGTGTATTCGATCTGTTTCCAATCTTCCTAATGGGATGGATGGAACAAGTTCTTGAAAAAGCGTTGTAACAGTTGATTGTAGATCCTCTATTTCTTCAGGAATGTCACAAATGCGTAGGTTCGATCGTCTAGCCCTGTTCTCAAAATCTTCCAGTCGGGTTTGAAGTGTAGAATAATCCTCTTTAAGGGATTTTAATTCCTCTGAATAGGCTGTGGTAGAGATGTCAATCTCATCTACTCTCTGCTCAAGTATAGATGTGCGTTTGCCTACCTCACAGATCTCCCACGTTAGTTTATCAGTAATAGCATCTGAGGTATTCTGTAATGCTTTATGTAATACCCGTTCAAATTGGGAAACCAGGTCTGAACCTATTTGATTATTATGTAGAGTAATAGGAGACAAATTCAAGTCATATTCAGTCTCACCACAGTGCGCTGGAGACCTGTGATGCTGCTGTGTAACAATCTGTGAGTAGAGATGTGATGGTGCCACCGCCATTTTAGCGCTTCCTGAGGCTTTGTTGTTTTCAGCTTCGCTTTTCTCCCTCTGTAGATACCACCAAAATGTGCCCACAAGTTTCAGGGATTAATGCGGTGATGTGGGGAGGTTATGGTCCGGTGTGACTCTGCTTAAACGGCTGTCAGGTCCCGGTCGGTGCGAAACTCTAAGCAGACATGTCCTGCTCAGGGGAGTTTCCTATTCCAGCCCCGGAGGAAGAATGATTTCTTCTGGAAATGTAAGTAGGCTGCACCCGCCCCCTCACCATCACAACATCATCTGTGTGCCTGGCCCTGTTTCTTAATATGGAGCTGCTGCCTGCTGAGCTAGGACGGGAGGGGGACTCAAGTCCTAATATATGGAGGAAAGATAAGGTCTGTCAGTAAGCTGTGCCCACCCCTCACCACACCAGGCAGTACCTGTTCCTTATGGAGCCACTGAGCTGAGGCAAGGGGGGTCTGGGGGGACTCCTGTTCTCCTCCATGGTGGTGGCAGGCACTGATCTAGGGGTATGCTGATCTTCATAAAGGGAATCCTGTGATCCAATTAATGGGAAGGTAACTTGTCAATATAGCCATACATCTGGCTATCGCCTCCCTGCATCCAACACCAATCAGTCCATATATTGGCTCATAGCCATACAATGGGGACATCTGCCTCTGGACTTTGATCAGGCATCTGGATGCCTTATGGCAATAAGGAGGAATCAATAAAGTAGGCATCACTATGCATTTCCACTCAGCCCTGACATGGATCTTTATCTAACCATGGACTGTGATTCAGGCGATCCATTCAGCCGTTACCTTATGATTGGACACAGGGCCGTCTTTAATATTCTTGCCCCCCCCCCATGCAGTTTCACTCTCCACCTGCTCTGAGACATACAATAAATAGCAGCTAGACTAAAATCAGTTTACTGAATCAGATCAGGTAGCGATTGCGATTCATTGCCAGGTTACAGGGTATCATTACCGCTCACTGACTGGTTGCTAGAGGTTACAGCACAGATTACTGCTCACTGATTGGTAGCTAGAGGTTACAGCACATGATTTTTGCTTGTTGAATGTTGCAGGAGTTTACTGTACATCTAAACTGTTCACTGATTTGGTTTCTAGAGGTTACAGCACATCATCTCCTCACTGCCTGCACACCATGGACTGGGGAGGTGAGGAGACCCATGATTAGACAGAAAACTCCATGGGATCCTAGGACTCCTAGAATCCCTGGCAATGCTGGGGGGAGGGGAGGGTGTAATCAATGGCAAAGCTGATTTTTTTTTTTTACCGACTACCAATATAAAGGAGGAGTTTCAACACTGGTCACCAATGTAATAGGGGTTTACACTGACCACTAATGTAATAGGGGTTTACACTGACCACTAATGTAATAGAAGCATTCACAGTAACCACCAACGTAAGGAGGGATTTACACTGACCACCAATGTAAGGGGGGCATTCACACTGGCCACAAGTGTAAATGAGAGAATTCTACACCAAGCAGCAATGTATTCAGAAGATTTACACTGACCACCAATGTAACTGAGGACATATAACCCTGCGTTCAGACTTGTGTGTGTTGGGAACACATGCAGAATCACTTTCCTGACACCACAGAAACGTGCTCCCCTTCAGCAGATACACAGCAGTGCTTTTCCTTGTCAAAAGAAGTTTATTGAGTATACAGTGTTATAAAGATACATAAAGTAAGTTTACAAGGATCTATAAAGTAAGCTCATTGTTTTACAGTAGGGTTTCTATAGGTAAATATAATGAAATTTCAAATATTAAACATTGGGTTTATGTAAACCTAAATTAAAGATATATATCATTTCCTTAGTTACTTTTGTAGGTATTTAAATGATTTATACCTACTATACATATTGTTTACAAGTAGAGTGTATCACAGCAGTGCTTTTAATTGTTAATGACACCTTCAAGCCTCTGCTGACTTGTGCCTTGGCACCGTGTGATTTTGAAAAGGGGTTTGGGACTTTCTTCCGCATTTGTAGCGCATAGAGCAGCCAATTGAAATGATTGGGCTGCCCTACACATGACCTACAACTTAATCCACTCTGTTAGTACACCTTTGCATCCTAAAACCCATGCTAACCTTTGCACCCCCAACCTCCCCATCCTCTCCACTCCAATCCACCTCCCCTTTAACTCTGCCTGCCTCTTCTGCTCATCTTTGCACCCACCTTCCATACATCTCCTCCTTCCCTCCTTGCTCACCTGTGCACCCCAAACTTTTATTCCTTCTCTGCCTACCTCTGCACACCCCACACTACCCCCCCCCCCCCTCCACACACACACACACACACACACACACATTTACTGCCTTTGCAAAACAGGCAGAAGTTAGGCTTCATTACCACAGCTGTAGGCAGGACTTTCAAGCATGCCCCTTTATCTCCCCAGTGGGCAGTATAGGTGATGGTGGATATGACTTCAGGGGTGTATGATATACATATGAATACCGCCTCTATTTAAATATGAATGCTGCCGGTCTGCCGCTATTTACATATGAATGTTTACATATAAACACAGGGTCTGCAGGTCAGCCATCTGTACACAACAATAGGGCAGAGCTGGGCAACATTAGTAACACAACTTCACACTGAGATATCAGGACACAGCACGGAACTAAAACCTGAAGGGACGAGGGAATTTAAACTGGGATAGTTGGCAAGCATGAGGCAGCTGCTTTGGGCCCCACAACAATGACAGGGCCCAGGGCAGCTGTCCCTTTTGCCCTGCCTTAAAGACGACCCTGATTGGACATGTGAGCGACATCCTGTGTGTTTTTTGAAGTGACAACGTTGTCTCTTTCCTTTTAACCAATTTTAACAGTGTTTAGAGGGGCAGGCCATTGTGCCCCTGTTTAAATTATTCATTTTTTTGTATCAATAAAGTTTACATCATCAATCATATATACCGTGGCTGGTCCTCCTTTAGTGCCGGTTCACACTGCAGTGATGTCCGACATCGGATGTGATTCGCACCGCACTGCAATGCAAATGACATGTGATCTCAGCCATACAGATAGTATGGCTGAAATTGCATCGCATTTGGACCAAACTCACACAGGACCCTTTTTTTGGTCCGCAGCAGAATCGGATCGCATGGGTGTTCACAGCTATGTGATCCAATTCCTGTCCAAACTTACAGATCGCACCGCGATAAGTAAACTGAATTGGGGGTGTCATTAACTTTTAATTGACACTCCCAGCAGTTCGCATAGGACAGTGTGAACTGCCGCCGGGAGACATGCGATGCGGGAACCCACAGTGGATTTGCAGGCTTCCCACATCACAGCAGTGTGAACCTTTCCTTACAACTTCTCTTGTTCCCTCTCCCCTTTCACTGATCTAAGTATATACCTGCTCTTGATAAAGGGAATCCTGTGATCTAGGCACTCTGAGGGGATCACTCTCCTGCTCTGGGTACACTTAGGGGGTCACTCTCCTGCTCTGGGTACACTTAGGGGGTCACTCTCCTGCTCTGGGTACACTTAGGGGGTCACTCTTGTGCTTGGGGTACACTATGGACGGGCCGCCACTGTATTTAGGCATCTAGACCTGGTGAAGTTCAAACTGAGCATCAGAATGGGGAAGAAAGGTGATTTAAGTGACTTTGAACATGGCATGGTTGTTGGTGCCAGACAGGTTGGTCTGAGTATTTAAAAAACTGCTGATCTACTGGGATTTTTATGCACAACCCTCTCTACAGAGAATGGTCTGAAAAAGAGAAGATATCCAGTGAGCAGAAGTTGTGTGAACGAAAATGCCTTGTTGATGTCCGAGGTCAGAGAAGAATGGGCAGACTGGTTTGAGATGATAGAAAGGCGACAGTAACTCAAATAACCGCTCGTTACAAAGAACGTATGCAGAATACGTGCTGAATGCACAACAAACCTTGAAGCAGATGGGCTACAGCAGCAGAAGACCAAACCGGGTGCCACTCCTGTCAGCTAAGAACAGGAAACTGAGTCTACAATTTGCACAGGCTCACCAAAATTGGACAATAGATTGGAAAAAATGTCCTAACCAAATCTAATGGGAGTGATTGTATAATTATCAATCAGCTGCTGCACCTGAATTGCTCCAATGAGGAAATTGGCAGGGTCTGCATCCCATTAGATATGATTTCCCTTTGGGAGTATCTCATCAAAAATGACATTTTTGTTTCAGGGGATGCTCAAAATCTAGTGCATGCTTCTGACCTCCAGGTAGCCATATTGCGTTGCCTTTTACAGAAAATTACAGAGCTGCAGATTGAAAGGGAAAGGTCATTTTATTAACATCCAATCACAATATGACTTGTGTCCCAATTGTATAGGCCAAGGGTAGTCAACCTTAACCACTTGACGACCGCCTCACGCCGATTTACGTCGGCAAGGTGGCACGGACAGGCAAAATCACGTACATGTACGTGATTTGCCTTCCGCGGGTGGGGGGTCCGATTGGACCCCCCCGGTGCCCGAGGCGGTCGTCTTTTCTCCCACGGCGATCGGAGATGAGGGGGAGGCCATCCGTTCGTGGCCCCCCCCTCGCGATCGCCGCCGGCCAATGAGAACATTCCTTTGCTGCTGTATGCTAAACAGCAGCAAAGGAAATGATGTCATCTCTCCTCGGCTCGGTAATTTCTGTTCCGGGCCGAGGAGAGAAGACAAGTGAGTGAGTGCACAACACACACACACACAGTAGAACATGCCAGGCACACAAAACACCCCGATCCCCCCCCCCGATCGCCCCCCCGATCCCCCCCCAATCACCCCCCCCCCCCGTCACAAACTGACACCAGCAGTTTTTTTTTTTTTTTTTTTTCTGATTACTGCATTGGTGTCAGTTTGTGACAGTTACAGTGTTGGGACAGTTAGTATTACCCCCCTGTAGGTCTAGGATACCCCCCTAACCCCCCCTAATAAAGTTTTAACCCCTTGATCACCCCCTGTCACCAGTGTCACTAAGCGATCATTTTTCTGATCGCTGTATTAGTGTCGCTGGTGACGCTAGTTAGTGAGGTAAATATTTAGGTTCGCCGTCAGCGTTTTATAGCGACAGGGACCCCCATATACTATCTAATAAATGTTTTAACCCCTTGATTGCCCCCTAGTTAACCCTTTCACCACTGATCACCGTATAACTGTTACGGGTGACGCTGGTTAGTTTGTTTATTTTTTATAGTGTCAGGGCACCTGCCGTTTATTACCGAATAAAGGTTTAGCCCCCCGGTCACCCGGCGGTGATATGCGTCGCCCCAGGCAGCGTCAGATTAGCGCCAGTACCGCTAACACCCACGCACGCAGCATACGCCTCCCTTAGTGGTATAGTATCTGAACGGATCAATATCTGATCTGATCAGATCTATACTAGCGTCCCCAGCATTTTAGGGTTCCCAAAAACGCAGTGTTAGCGGGATCAGCCCAGATACCTGCTAGCACCTGCGTTTTGTCCCTCCGCCCGGCCCACCCAAGTGCAGTATCGATCGATCACTGTCACTTACAAAACACTAAACGCATAACTGCAGCGTTCGCAGAGTCAGGCCTGATCCCTGCGATCGCTAACAGTTTTTTTGGAAGCTTTTTATTGAACTGGCAAGCACCAGCGGCCTAGTACACCCCGGTCGTAGTCAAACCAGCGCTGCAGTAACACTTGGTGACGTGGCGAGTCCCATAAGTGCAGTTCAAGCTGGTGAGGTGGCAAGCACAAGTAGTGTCCCGCTGCCACCAAAAAGACAAACACAGGCCCGTCATGCCCATAGTGCCCTTCCTGCTGCATTCGCCAATCCTAATTGG
Source organism: Aquarana catesbeiana (assembly GCF_042186555.1). NCBI lineage: Eukaryota > Metazoa > Chordata > Amphibia > Anura > Ranidae > Aquarana > Aquarana catesbeiana. Next base: position 137,759,483 of record NC_133333.1, on the reverse strand, counting down.
GAACCCACCGCTTCTGCAGCGCCCGTACTTCCCCCATTCACATCCCCAACCAAATGCAGTCGGCTGCATGAGAGGCATTTTTATGTCCTCCCGAGTACCCCTACCCAACGAACCCCCCCAAAAAGATGTCGTGTCTGCAGCAAGCGCAGATATAGGCGTGACACCCGCTATTATTGTCCCTCCTGTCCTGACAATCCTGGTCTTTGCATTGGTGAATGTTTTGAACGCTACCATGCACTAGTTGAGTATTAGCGTAGGGTACAGCATTCCACAGACTAGGCACACTTTCACAGGGTCTCCCAAGATGCCATCGCATTTTGAGAGACCCGAACCTGGAACCGGTTACAGTTATAAAAGTTAGTTACAAAAAAAGTGTAAAAAAATATATATATATATAAAATTAAAAAAAATAGTTGTCGTTTTATTGTTCTCTCTCTCTCTATTCTCTCTCTCTATTGTTCTGCTCTTTTTTTACTGTATTCTATTCTGCAATGTTTTATTGTTATTGTTATTGTTATTATGTTTTATTATGTTTGTTTTTCAGGTATGTAATTATTTATACTTTACTGTTTACTGTGCTTTATTGTTAACCATTGTTAACCATTTTTTTGTCTTCAGGTACGCCATTCACGACTTTGAATGGTTATACCAGAATGATGCCTGCAGGTTTAGGTATCATCTTGGTATCATTCTTTTCAGCCAGCGGTCGGCTTTCATGTAAAAGCAATCCTAGTGGCTAATTAGCCTCTAGACTGCTTTTACAAGCCGTGGGAGGGAATGCCCCCCCCACACCGTCTTCCGTGTTTTTCTCTGGCTCTCCTGTCTCAACAGGGAACCTGAGAATGCAGCCGGTGATTCAGCCAGCTGACCATAGAGCTGATCAGAGACCAGAGTGGCTCCAAACATCTCTATGGCCTAAGAAACCGGAAGCTACGATCATTTTATGACTTAGATTTCGCCGGATGTAAATAGCGCCATTGGGAAATTGGGGAAGCATTTTATCACACCGATCTTGGTGTCATCAGATGCTTTGAGGGCAGAGGAGAGATCTAGGGTCTAATAGACCCCAATTTTTTCAAAAAAGAGTACCTGTCACTACCTATTGCTATCATAGGGGATATTTGCATTCCCCGAGATAACAATAAAAATGATTAAAAAAAAAAAAAAATGAAAGGAACAGTTTAAAAATAAGATAAAAAAGCAAAAAAATAATAAAGAAAAAAAAAAAAAAAAAAAAGCACCCCTGTCGCCCCCTGCTCTCGCGCTAAGGCGAACGCAAACGGCGGTCTGTCGTCAAACGTAAACAGCAATTGCACCATGCATGTGAGGTATCGCCGCGAAGGTCAGATCAAGGGCAGTAATTTTTGCAGTAGACCTCCTCTGTAAATCTAAAGTGGTAACCTGTAAAGGCTTTTAAAGGCTTTTAAAAATGCATTTATTTTGTTGCCACTGCACGTTTGTGCGCAATTTTAAAGCATGTCATGTTTGGTATCCATGTACTCGGCCTAAGATCATCTTTTTTATTTCATCAAACATTTGGGCAATATAGTGTGTTTTAGTGCATTAAAATTTAAAAAAGTGTGTTTTTTCCCCAAAAAATGCGTTTGAAAAATCGCTGCGCAAATACTGTGTGAAAAAAAAAAATGAAACACCCACCATTTTAATCTGTAGGGCATTTGCTTTAAAAAAAAATATATAATGTTTGGGGGTTCAAAGTAATTTTTTTGCAAAAAAAAATAACTTTTTCATGTAAACAATGAGTGTCAGAAAGGGCTTTGTCTTCAAGTGGTTAGAAGAGTTGGTGATGTGTGACATAAGCTTCTAAATGTTGTGCATAAAATGCCAGGACAGTTCAAAACCCCCCCAAATGACCCCATTTTGGAAAGTAGACACCCCAAGCTATTTGCTGAGAGGCATGTCGAGTCCATGGAATATTTTATATTGCGACACAAGTTGCGGGAAAGAGACAAATTTTTTTTTTTGCACAAAGTTGTCACTAAATGATATATTGCTCAAACATGCCATGGGAATATGTGAAATTACACCCCAAAATACATTCTGCTGCTTCTCCTGAGTACGGGGATACCACATGTGTGAGACTTTTTGGGAGCCTAGCCGCGTACGGGACCCCGAAAACCAAGCACCGCCTTCAGGCTTTCTAAGATCGTGAATTTTTGATTTCACTCTTCACTGCCTATCACAGTTTCGGAGGCCATGGAAAGCCCAGGTGGCAAAAAAACCCCCCAAATGACCCCATTTTGGAAAGTAGACACCCAAAGCTATTTGCTGAGAGGTATAGTGAGTATTTTGCAGACCTCACTTTTTGTCACAAAGTTTTGAAAATTGAAAAAAGAAAAAAAAAAAAGTTTTTTCTTGTCTTTCTTCATTTTCAAAAACAAATGAGAGCTGCAAAATACTCACCATGCCTCTCAGCAAATAGCTTGGGGTGTCTACTTTCCAAAATGGGGTCATTTGGGGGGGGGTTTGTGCCACCTGGGCATTCCATGGCCTCCGAAACTGTGATAGGCAGTGAAGAGTGAAATAAAAAATTTTCACCCTTAGAAATCCTGAAGGCGGTGATTGGTTTTCGGGGCCCCGTACGCGGCTAGGCTCCCAAAAAGTCCCACACATGTGGTATCCCCATACTCAGGAGAAGCAGCTAAATGTATTTTGGGGTGCAATTCCACATAGGCCCATGGCCTGTGTGAGTAATATATCATTTAGTGACAACTTTGTGCAAAAAAAAAAAAAAAGTGTCACTTTCCCGCAACTTGTGTCAAAATATAAAATATTCCATGGACTCAATATGCCTCTCAGCAAATAGCTTGGGGTGTCTACTTTCCAAAATGGGGTCATTTGGGGGGGGGTTTGTGCCACCTGGGCATTCCATGGCCTCTGAAACTGTGATAGGCAGTGAAGAGTGAAATCAAAAATTTACACCCTTAGAAATCCTGAAAGCGGTGCTTGGTTTTCGGGGCCCCGTACGCGGCTAAGCTCCCAAAAAGTCCCATGGCCTGTGTGAGCAATATATCATTTAGTGACAACTTTTTGTAAATATTTTTTTTTTTTTTGTCATTATTCAATCACTTGGGACAAAAAAAATAAATATTCAATGGGTTCAACATGCCTCTCAGCAATTTCCTTGGGGTGTCTACTTTCCAAAATGGGGTCATTTGGGGGGGGTTTGTACTGTCCTGCCATTTTAGCACCTCAAGAAATGACATAGGCAGTCATAAACTAAAAGCTGTGTAAATTACAGAAAATGTACCCTAGTTTGTAGACGCTATAACTTTTGCGCAAACCAATAAATATATACGCTTATTGACATTTCTTTTACCAAAGACATGTGGACAAATAAATTTTGGCCTAAATGTATGACTAAAATTGAGTTTATTGGATTTTTTTTATAACAAAATGTAGAAAATATCATTTTTTTTCAAAATTTTCGGTCTTTTTCCGTTTATAGCGCAAAAAATAAAAAACGCAGAGGTGATCAAATGCCATCAAAAGAAAGCTCTATTTGTGGGAAGAAAAGGACGCAAATTTCGTTTGGGTACAGCATTGCATGACCGCGCAATTAAAAGTTAAAGCGACGCAGTGCCAAATTGGAAAAAGACCTCTGGTCTTTAGGCAGCATAATGCTCCGGGGCTCAAGTGGCTAGAGACGAATAAACAGTTCTGTTGAATTGGGTCAGACCGCCAAAGTAGAAAGAACTGTACAAAGGTAATGATCTAAATATCTATTTTTTTACACATTTTTTAATTTTTTTTTTTTTTTAGGAACTAATGAAGATTGGAAAAACCATTTCTCGCAAAAACAGAAGGAATACATGAATACAGTTTACCAGGGCAAAATGAAAGATCTTAATGTTAAATTTACTTGGGATGAGACTGACAGTTTGACAGAAAAATAAAAAAGAAAACAAATGTATGATAGAGCAAATGAGATGAAAATGTAATAAACAAGTGAAACAGGAAGGATATTGCCTAAGCTCTTATTTTTCAACACTGCTAATACCTGCAACATTTCTGTAGAATTCATTGTACTTTATACATTTACAGTTGTGTTGATTCCCTGGGATTATAAAGGTAGCCACTGAGTTTCTTTTAATCAAAATAAAAATGCGTATTTTTTTGGGTATAACAATTGATTAAAATAAAAATGTATAAACTTTTGCGCAAACCAATAAATATATGCTTATTGACATTTTTTTTACCAAAGACATGTGGCCGAATACATTTTGGCCTAAATGTATGACTAAAATTTAGTTTATTGGATTTTTTTTATAACAAAAAGTAGAAAATATCATTTTTTTTCAAAATTTTCGGTCTTTTTCCGTTTATAGCGCAAAAAATAAAAACTGCAGAGGTGATCAAATACCATCAAAAGAAAGCTCTATTTGTGGGAAGAAAAGGACGCAAATTTCGTTTAGGTACAGCATTGCATGACCGCGCAATTAGCAGTTAAAGCGACGCAGTGCCAAATTGGAAAAAGACCTCTGGTCCTTAGGCAGCATAATGGTCCGGGGCTCAAGTGGTTAAAGAGGTGGAGATCTACCTGAACAACATGGATGAAGTCAAAGATCACCAGGCACAGTGTCGCCTCCTCACACCTGATTTAAACCTCTAATTGTCGTACTACCATGTCACAATTGTGTGCATTGCATGGCAATCATGGGTTTATTAAGGTGGTGAGGAGGCAACATTTCGCCTCCTCATTACCAGTTAAACACACTCTGATCGCTTTTCAGAAGAACAGGAGTGCCTGCTGCACTTGTGAATTAACCCTTATTTGCACTCGGCAGCGGCGGGCTTAGGGCTCGTTCACACACATTTGGGGGGTGGTAAAATCCTGTGGTTGAGTCACGGTTTTGCCTTCCCCAATCACTACCCCTTTAGCTGCGGAGGCAGCAGTCAAAGGTGTACACATGCTGCAGCAGGCATTAAACTCCTTGTTGCTTTTGGTGGGCGCTCCCGCCTGCCAAATGTGACCCATTCAAGTAAATGGGATTTTTCTGCAAGAGCCTAGCAAATGCATGCTTCTGTGGGGTCCAAGGGGTTAAAGCAGGTAGTTAGAAAGCAATACAACGCTGCTTTTTTAACCCCTTGTTTTCTATACAACACAAGGTTGCAGGGCACTTGCAGAGTGGCCTCATTCACTTGAATGGGTCATGCTTGGCAGGTTCTACACCCACCAACCAGGGTGTATAACTCCTGCTGTGGCTGTGATATATGTACACCCCTGGCCACTGATGCTAAAAGGGGTGTGGTTGGGGTGGGGGGTAATAACACGTTTTAACTATAGGGTTTTACCACAACCCCCCCCCCCAAACTGCAAATGCAAATTAATCCTTGCTGTTCTAAGCCCCCTATAAGGCTGCTTTCACACAGATGTGCTGCGGTTTACCTGCACTGCAGGTGCAGCGCAGTGCATCTGCAACTTTCCTGGGTTTGCTACACTTTGCCATAGACTTCTATTATATCCTGCAGGTGTGGTGCACTTTCTGAAAGCGCACCAAAACTCCTGCATTCAGAAAGCGCACCAAACCCGCAGGATATAATAAAAGTCTATGGCTAAGCGCAGCAAACCTGCAGGAAAGCTGCAGATACACTGCACTGTACCCGTGGTGTGGGTAAATCGCAGCACATCAGTGTGAAAGCCTCCCTATACTATTATGCCCGATGTATTGCTTCACATGGACCTGAAGATCTCTTCTTCCCTGCTGCTGGGACCACTCTAGAGACCGCTAGAAGGGATAAGAAATGGAGTGCAGTTGGTATTACTCCGCATGGGACAGGAGCCAGCACTACAGAGGAGGGATCCGCTTATGTGGCTTTTGCTCCATAATACAGCTCCAACTTTACAAGTAGTCCCTCTGCATTGCACTATGTTTGATGCTCTGGGATGGTGGGTCAGCAAGCCCAGACCGCAATCTACCAGTCAGCTTAGGGTTGCCACCTCATCCCTTTAAACCCGAACACATATTAATTACACAGGTTCTGTGGCTGATTAAGATGGTAATTAAACTCACTTGGTGCCTTATCTGCATTTAATTAGCCTCAGAACCTGTATAATTCAAAGGTGTTCAGGTTTAAAGGGATGAGGTGGCAACTCTAAGTCAGCTGGCCATGATCTACAAGTTGCTGAACCCCCCCCAGTATACACTAAATTAATTTTCTTTTATTTGTCTTTTTTTTTCCAAAAAATAAAAAAATGGAGTTACCCTTTAAGAACTACATAATTAGTTGCAGGGAATTTAGATATGTATACTGTACTGATAAACGGTATAACCGTTACCCTCGAAAGAATTGCGTTTTAGAGGCTGTTTTCACTATGTGTAGTCACCTGCGTTCTTCCTCATGGATAAATGCAGGTAACTGCAATGACATAGAGAAGACAATAGTTTTATGTGTGTCATGTTCACACCGGAATGCATTTTTTGTCTGCGTTCCAAAGCTGTGGAATATTAAGCAACATGTTTTCATAATATCACACCTCCCTGAATGGCCCTGCATGTCAGCAAGCAAAGCTGTTTGCGATGACATGAAGTGTCACTCAAAAAAAAAGAAAGAGCCATGTAATGCGATAAAACATGAATCACACTGCCCCCTGCTGCACAGAAACTGCAGCCAAAAATGCTAACGTGAACCGACTCTTAAAAGAGATTTCCTGACGCCACCATGGCAGCATACTAGTGATAGGCTCCTACTTTCTCCCCTCCCTCAGGACCAATGAAATAGCATAAATTAAAGGCCAGTTAGGCCCCGCCCCATTCTTCTTTTTGGCTCGATTCACACCTATGCATGTTGCTTTTGAGCGTTTTTGGAGGTTTTTTTTTCATGCTTGCCACGTTTTTGAGCAGCGTTTTTGCCGCGTTTTTGCCGCGATTTGCGTTTTGCGTTTTTTTTTTTTTTTTTTTTTTTTTACAGTTTTTTTTTTACAGTCTAAAAAAAAATTTAAAAAAAATAAAAAAAAAAAAAACGGCAAAAACGCATCAAAAACGCATCAAAAACGCTGCAAAAACGGTGCACTTGCGTTTTTGATGCTTGTCCATTGAAATCCATTACATGCAAAACGCTGCTTTTTGCATGAAAAAAAGTCCCCGACCCTTTCCAAAAATGCAGAGAAACAAAAAGGCATTGATGTGAACATGTTCCATAGGAACCCATGTTAAAAAATTCCCGTGCATTTCTGCAAAATGCAAAATGCATCAAAAAACGCGCTAGTGTGAATGGAGCCTAAGTCCTCATACCTCCACGCACCAGTGAAGAGTAAGCAGTATTATGTTCCCTCCTCTGCCTCCAGGCAGCTGCCATCTGGGTTAAGCCTCTCCCAGTTCGAAGTCCCAGTATCAGGCTGCTAAAGGCGCCAGAGTAGCTTGGGAGCTCCTTCTGTGGGTCTCGATGGAGCGGTGCAGTTTTTCCTCTTTAGGAATGAAATCTGCCTTTAAGGTTGGTGTCTGCAACGCTTGTTGGGTTTGGGGAGGCCAGCTATGCATCCTTCTTACCTTTGCCCTCTGAGCCTTTGTTTGTCTCCTGTCATTTTCTCATTTTCTGCACCTTCTGTTCTTTTCCTCCTGCAGTGGCACTGTTCTGGGGTGTCCTTTTATGAAACTGAGATCAGCGGCGATCCCGAGTCTCACCGCTGATCTCAGCGCTTTACCAGTTTATGAAACTGAGATAATCAGCGGAGAACATGTTCTCCGCTGATTATCTCAGCACAGTGAGAATTCACAGAAACGGCCAGTTTATGAAGGTGCGATCTCCACACCTCACTGGCGATCTGTGACAGAATTCTCACTTTCTGATTCACCATTTCAGAAGTGGAGAATCAGAGTGAGAAGCCTGAAACTGGCTGATATTCTGGAGAAAGAAAGAAGTCTTTTGACTTCTTTCTTTCACCAAACAGTCAGAGCACATCTTCCCCACCATTACACACCCCAAAACCAGCAGGATAGGAATTTATAGTGTATATATATATATATATATATATATATATATATATATATATATATATATGTGTATATATATATATATATATATATATATATATGTGTATATATATATATATATATATATATATATATATATATATATATATATATATATATATATATACTGTAGCTATATATAGCTACACATATATATATATATATATATATATATATATATATATATATATATATATTTTTTTTTTTAGATGTTCACGTCTCTGGCTGGGTTCACACTTGTGCGATGCGTGAACCAGCGTGATTCCTGTGCGGGTTTTCACATCGCACCTACATTGACATCTGCGCACCACTGCGGGTGTCAATGTAAAGTTAATGACACCCCCAGATCATTTCACAGATCGCAGTGCGAACTATGTAATGGTGCAGGAATCGGATCGCATGGGTGTTCACACCCATGCGATCCGATTCCAGTGCGGACCAAATAAAGGGTCCTGTACCATTTTGGTGCAAATGCAATATGATTTAGGGCCAGTTCCCACTGCTGCGGTGTCCGAGATCGGATGTGATTCGCACCGCAGTGCAAAATCACATCCGATCTCTGTGCGATGCGATTTCAGCCATACAGATAGTATTGCTAAATTTGCATTGCCCTCGGACCAAACTCTTACAGGACCCTTTTTTTGGTCCACAGCAGAATCGGATTGCATGGGTGTTCACACCCATGCGATTCGATTACTGTCCGAGTTTGCAGATCGCACTGCGATATGCGAACTGATTTGGGGGTGTTAACTTTTAGGCCCAGTTCACACTTGTGCGATGCCGGACATCGCACAGGCATCGCATGTTATTTGCAGCACACTGCCATTCACATTACATGCGATGTCTGTGAGGTGCGATATCAGCTGTACAGATAGTATGGCTGATATCGCACCGCATTCGGTGCAAACACGCACAGGACCCTTTTTTCTGTTCGGACCAGAATCGGATCGCATGTGTGTTCACACATATGCGATCCGATTCATGTCCGAACTGTCAGTTCGCAGTGCGATATGCAAGCTGATCTGGGGGTGTCCTTAACAAAGTATTGACACTCCCCAGCGATTCGCATATGGCAGTGTGAACTGACATGCGAGTCGGTGCGATGCGGGAACCCGCAGTGGATTCGCAGTGTTCTCGCATCGCACCAGTTTATCAATTTTTATGTTTATCTATAATGAAATATATTTTATTTTAATTTATTAATAAATATTTATACTTGTATACTTTATTAAAATTATTTTTTTAATGATTATAAATGTATTTTGCATTTATATGAATGGTGTATAGCTGCATTACATATGTGCATTACATTCATTTACTATACACCATTCACATTTAAATAGGAACATGTATGATCTTTAAATATTGATAAAAACAATGTTTTTTTTATAATTAGGTTAATGTATATTGTGTAGGGGGAATTTATCTTTATTATTTTATTAATATGTTGGGGAATAATGTGTGCTGATTTGTGTTAAACTTTTGTATTTTATGGTTCCTCATACTGTAATCCCGCTACATCACACGAGATTACAGTGAGAGGAGCCATTCTCAGGAGTTCCCGGCGTTTGTAGATCGCTCCTCAACTCAACATGAGAAGCGATCTACACACTTTCATAAACAGGCACTCAGAGGAGAGCGATCTCCTCTGAGAATGCCTGAGAACTGAAAAGCGGTATTTTACCGCACTTTCATAAAAGGACACCTGGGTACTATACTCCCCCTAGACAGGTTCTCTGTCCCTTGCTGTCCTAGCATCCCTTTAGAGCAAGCGTGGCCGCCCAGCTCTATTTTTCTATGCTGGGACGCGCTCAGTGACATCAGAGCGCGCTGGTTTGCACATGTGCACTGGCCGGCCGGGAGAACGGGCGCCATTTTGACTATGGACAAATTGTGCCTTTTTGCTAGTAATGGAGAGGAAGGTCCAATAAAGGGACTTTTCTCTCCAGAAGATAATTTTGGGGCCCCAATAGGTGTAGGTGAGCGGGCGGTGGATAGGATCTTATCCATAGCTCCAGCATTTATTTATTCATTGTTTTTTCTTGGGCCCTCCATAGAGATATGTCCGCTGGCGCCCCTGCAGTTGGCTGCAGGTATAGCTTATGTTTGTGTGTATATATATATATATATATATATATATATATATATATATATATATATATATGTGTATATATATATATGTGTATATGTTTGTGTGTGTGTATGTGTGTATATGTATATGTATATATATATATGTGTGTATCTGTGTGTGTTCTTATGTTGGTTGGTATGTATGTATCTATGTATGTGGGGGGGGGGGGGGGGGTGTTATATGGAGCGGTATGTGCATGTATTTATATTAAAAAAAAAAAAAGTGTATATATATTTATATATACATTAATAGAGGGAGAAGAGAAGTCACTGTTGCCTTATCTATTTTTTCCCTCTTCTCTGTCTTTCTGCGGCTGTCCGTCTCCCAGCTGGTCGTCCCATTTCTCCACGGTTCGAGTATCAGTCATCACTCATACAAAAGACCCTCAACACTTAGGATGGGGACCACCATGTCGGTAAGTTTTCAGGAAAAGAGTGCCCTCTCATGCGGATTGCTTTGATTTGCTTCATCTCCGCGCCCACGCTCTCAAAGTCAAGAGCCAGAGGCCAGGGAAAGGCGGACGGTCTTCAGAGAAGCATAGCTCGGATGCCGCTCCCACTCAGCAGAGAGATGTGGCGAGGTGCCTATGCCCAGGAGACTGGTTAGTAAAGTTGGCTTGGTTGAAGCTTGCAGCTGACAGGTAATACCAAATGTCTTTATTACTTATAAGTTGGCAAAACTTCAGTTTTAAACTCACTGTAATTACTCTAGCTAGTCAGCCCCCTTGTTGCGGGTCTAGCCACTAGCAGAACAACCTGCCACATGGATCACTCATCCTCTCAATTCTCCTGATGAGGGGGGGCAGCCTGCAAATGATTTTAGCTCCCTTGCACCAGAGGAAGATCTGGAGCTACTATGTATCCAGGCAGTCGTGCAGACTATTACATGGATTAAAAGACAAAGTCATATTTACCCTTTCAATGAGCAATCGCTTTTCCATTAGGAAACTGGTTTAACTCAAGGCAGATATAGCATTGCTGAAATCCATGCCTACAGTGGGACCGACTGTTGTCCAATAGGGTGGCGGCTGAGAAGGGCCTGCCACTCAACAGTGGCCCTTACCTTGGTGACGGGTACTTTGGGTTTCTGCTCCCAGGATGTAGTTGGGGAGGAAATCCTTAGGGCTGATATCTTGGGACCCGGCCAAAATGTATCGACAAATTTAACTGCGGAAGCAGCAATAGTCTGGTGCCTGGCCAAGGCAATGCTATACTCAGTTACGGCTAGGGGTACCCTATGGTTGAGACCCGGGCTGTGTTTGGCTTCCTAGAAACAAAATTGGAATAGTCACTTTATAGTGCAAGATAGTGCAAGACAGTCATGTCAGAAGTGACAGGAGGGGAGCTTTCATAAGGTCTATAAATGAAAATCTTTGGGTGTACCACAGGTACCCACAAAACCCTTTTACCGGGCGCATGCCCAGACTTTTAAGGTAAGTCCCAGTGGGCACGCTTCATGGGTTACTGGACAGTGGGTTGTGCAGATCCTTGGAGGATAGGCACTCATGGTCACTTCGGTGGATTCCTCACTATTCCTTCTCCGGACCTTTTCTCCCCCACGGAGCTGCCAGATCCACTGCAATGACAGCGGTTACAATACTTGCAGACACTTCAGACTCAGGAGGGAGCTGTCCTGGTCCCATCTCACAGGAGAGATTGTAGGTTTCCTACCCACCCCTGTTTGTAGGTCACGGGGGGTGGAGATGAGCATTCGCTTGCAGCAGATGGCTGGAGGCTTTCGCTAGATTGTCAGGATTCTTATCCTTACATCCCAAAAAATTTTTTCTGTTCTTTTTTATTCCAAAGTAAGTAAATTTGGCGATTGGTTGGACACATCTCCGCTTTATCAGCCTACCTATTAGCCTATGAATATCAATAAGAATGTTCACAGAGGTCTCAGTGCCGTGTCAGCTCCTCTTTGAGAACAGGGTCTCCAGGTTCACCACTACCTGGGCGTCATTCCTTTCTACAAAAAAAAAAGGAAAAGCTAACTTTGGCTTCCCAACAGTTAAAGTGCCTGTGGGGGCTCTACTGGTTCCTCTGTTTTTGCTTCCATCAGAAAAGGACGGTGACGGACAGGAGGAGAATTCTGAGGTCAGATGCCTCTACTTCGTGGACAACTTCTAGGTGTCTCAGCCTCCTGGCCATAATGTTGTCATTCATACTGATGATTCCTTGGGTGCATGGGCACCTGTGACAGTTTCAACTACAATGGAGCAAACAGGATCCGGCGCAGCTATGGTCAGTATATAGCGGTCCGCGGTGATGGAAAGACCTTGAGGATGTCAAGAACCACTGGACTAGATCAATGTGACGAATCATATCAGCAAGACAGCCTGGAAGGAGTACTGCGAAGGTCTGTCGGTCAAGGCAAGCTGAGATTGCTTGCCAAGGAGGGTAGTCTTGAAAGCGCTGGAAAGTCAGGCAGCCTTTTTTATCACTTTGACCTTGCTACACAGAATTTAAGGGTGATGAGTCATCTTGCGGTGAGCAACAGGACAGCAATTGCGTATTTTCAGCTGCAGGGAGGATCTCGCGGCAATAGGCTATTGAGAGATGTAGAACCCAGAATGTCTGGGTAGGAAGATTACCAGCAAATTCCGGAAGCAATTGACTTCCTAGGGGACTGGAATACACCGACATACTGTCCATCATGCAAGCTTGCCAGAGCATGAGGGGGAGGCTTGTTCACAGGTGGCCTACCACAGACAGGCTTCTTTGCTTCTCACAGCAAATGCCAATTTAAGAGGTCTGACTCAGTTTCCGCACCCCAAAGCAGAGAGAAGCTGAGTTTCTCCATGAAACTGCAATCAAGCCTACAGTATATGTTTTTCCCCAACTTCTCTTGTAATGAAATTCCTCTTAAAGCTGTCAAGAATGAGCATGGTAGTCATGACCACCCCTCCATTCTGACCATAGGAGTCTTGGTGCTTCCTGGCTATCTACTTCAGAATACAGAAGTCGATTTCCCCTTCACACATGCACAGACCAGAGATGCAAGCATGATGGTGGGAAGGGGAAGCCGCAGAACCTAGCTTGCTCCAGAGTTGCTCCAAGAGTGAGCTCTACTTTGGGGGGTGCGAAAGGCACTCTACTAACAACTTCTATGCCAAGATCTGGAACAAACTTGTCTTTTTTTCTATTTTGCATGGCAAGATATTATTCTTACTGCACCTCTGGTGGCAGCTGTTCTGGTCTCCTTGTAGGTCGGATTGGACATGAACCTTACCCTATACTCTTTTGAGGTTGCAGGTGTCGGCAATAATAAGGGTTAATTTGCTCTTTTCAGTTCATATGATAAGTCTTTCACTGTTCCAGCTGGAATTCATCAGGCAAGAGAGGTTGCCTCCTGGACTTTAGCAAGATTGGTTGTGCAGATGGAAGATGGGTTGTGAGCCTCCTTCAGTGGCAGGATGCATCCTCTTTCAGAGGGGTTGAGGCCTCATAGGCGACCCAGTTGAAAGCATCTATGGATTCACTCTACAGGAAAATGGCGTACTTTTTTCCCAGCATACCTTTTCAACCTTTACAGAATAGATCTGGGTGCCTTGTCATCAGTGGGCTTCGGAGGAATGACTGTTCAGTCTTCAGTCCCATTTAAAAAAAAAAAAAAAATATATATATATATATATATATATATATATATAAAATAATTATTTTGGTTTCTTAAGTAGAACCCGCCCTGTCAGCTAGGATATGTATCACTAGTATGCTGCCATGGTGGTGTCAGGAAAACGGAAAATTGTATCATACTTGGCGTAATTTTCCTTTCCTTACGCCAATCCATGTCAGCATACGGACCCACCCTTGTGCGTTTCGGTATCTAGCTAATTACGAAGAATGGGGCGGGGCCTAACTGGCTCTTAGTTTATGCTATTTCATTGGTCCTGAGGGAGGGAAGAAAGGCGGAGCCTATCACTAGTATGCTGCCATGGATTGGCGTCAGGAAAGGAAAATTACGGTAAGTATGACACAATTTTCCGTTTTTAAATTTGTTACCATAAAATGCTACAGTTTTTATGCAGGAGAACCTGGCAAGAGATCCGTTTCTTTGTAACTGCTATTTTGAATCATTACACAATATACATTATGTAGACTTGTATGAGGTAGACAGGGCTGTATTTTACACAATAATAACTCTTGGGGGCTAGTCAGAAGGATAAGGGGCATCACCAAGCCAATTACTATGAGGAGCTGTTTGGGAAGAGTCAGAAGAATCGCTACTGTTCAGAAAACATGCCTGTTTTCTCACTTTTTATTGTTTTAATAAAACGTTTTACTTTTTTTTTTTTTTTAAACTTTTTTGTAACTTAAATGGAAAAGAAATGCCTCAGTATTGTGTTTGCCTGACAGTGCTTTCATCTCTACCTCTATGGTCATTGTGATATCACGGCTGAAAACAGACCATAAGCCTCTGATATCTACTGTATTTTCAAGAAACCACATTTGTGTGCACACAACCCCTACAGAGCATGTTACTCACTTTACAAATATTGCCTAAATGTCTATAAACTTGGACCTGAAATGTACATTAGTGACACTCTTAGCAGAGCTACAGCAGCAGGAGACACACCTGAATGGGCACAACACACAGTTTGCAATGTCCCTCCACAGATCAATCATTCAGACTAATGCTGGTCATACATTATACGAAAAATCGGCCGAACCCATTTTCAAAAAACGAACATTCGGCCGTTAGTGCAAACTATAGTGCCATCATGTAATGACCGATAAATCGTTCTGTGGACATAAATGAATGCATTTTTTGTTCCTTTTATAACATTTACCTAGTGCAGACATTTAGGACGGGAAACACATTAACCTTTCAATTTATCGTTCGTTCAGCAGAAAATTTTCAAAATTGTCCTTCATTTTTTCAGCTCAAAAACGTCCCAACGGTTATCGATTTTGTACCCATTAACTGGCCGAAAAACGAATAAACTGTCTAAATGACCACATTTTGGCCGATTTTTCTTATAGTGTGTGGCCAGCATTGCAGCATGCAATGAATATGCACAGATACAACAGAAAGAACCCATGATGTCATATGTGCTGCCCAGTCTTGTCTATATTCCTATTGCACATGTTCCTGGAAACAAGGCTTATTAGTAATGGGTGCTGCAGCGATTACCAGCTGGATACCGGAAACACCAAGTCAATGTACATGTTCGCCAGCACACCAGGAATGTTCAGTTGTCATCCAAAGGTTTTTATTGCAGATCGATCCCATCACAAAGACAAGTGCAATGTTTCAGAGCCAAGCAGGACCCCTTCGTCAGGCATGTGATGATATGTGCTGCCCATTGGCCTTGGCAAATTGTAAGCATGGATTTACTGAATTATGCTGGGAAATTTTTTTTACTGATTGTGGATCACTCATTTGACTTTTGAGAGTTTGAGCACTTTCCTGACCTGTTTTCCGATTCCCAATCAGCGCTCTCAGCCAATGGCAGAGATTGCTGATTGGAGTGTTCTGGTGGAGGGGCAGTCCCCCTGTCAGAACACAACAGCTCAGCGGGAGAGATCGCTAAACTAATCTCACATGGTTAGTATAGCGGCTCCAACTGGAGCTGACAGTTTTTTTTTGTTCAACCCATAAGGTTGAACAAAAAAAATATTAATAGTGTGTACCCAGGCTTACCTGAACTAAGCATTGGATAGTCAATCCATATGAAGTCACTGCCTGGTGACAGGACTGGTCGCTGAAGACTGGGAACCTGAGTTCAGAGGGTTGCTCCTCGCTCATATCTTGTGGATGTGGAAGGCAGTCTCTACTGCAGCAATCGAGATCTGTGAGTGGCAGAACTACTCACAGCACAAGCCTGTGAGCATCCTGCACATGATCCTTCCAAGGCCCTCAATGCCCTAGTTCTACTGGACCACGTAAGCAAGGCAGAAACAATACTACTGTCATATCTGAAGGATACCATGAGGATGACATAATGAAGCCACATATACCAGTAAGTTCTTCTGTGCCAAACACACCAGCCAGGAAAAAATGTAGCTCTTTAACACTTTCTAGAGCTGAACAGCATTCCCCAGGCAAAATCACTGTGGCCTTGCGCAGTAGTCGAGTTTCAAGACCGCCAAATAGACTCAAACTGTAGTGAATCTACCAGTAACATGGTATGTTATGTTTAAGACTGTTCACAATCTGTCGTTAGATTGTTTACACATTCCTGGATTGAATGTAAAAAAGATGTTATGGAGTTATTATACAAATACAGTGACTCTATCTGTTTATGGTAATATTGCATTGCTTGTACTTCCTGTTTCCTGTTCTTGCTTTTGACCTGGATGTAGTTATATAGTTTAACGTGACTCCTCAAACTAACAGCTTGCAGTGTCTTCATTTCTATACTTGAAACAGTGACAGAAGCAGTCCTTGGTACAAAGACCAGGTAGGTCAGGACAGGCGGGACAAAAAAAACAAAAAAAAAAAAAACAAATGTCACGTCTCATTCCATGTTTACTACAGACACAACATGTTTTTTGGAGTGACTTTTGTGTCGGGGTATCAGGGAAGACATCTTGAAAATGCCTCTGATGCAGCTGGCTAACTGCATCAGGGTTTGGACTTTGGGACACAGTGCCTTCTGGATCCAAAAGGTCTGTGATTATTGCTTCCTGAAATTTTAGGAAAGATCCAGTTCTTCCAGTTGCTTTGTAAATTACAAAAGCATTTTATAGACCCAATTGAAATAAATATATAGACGTTTTTTTGTAGCAGTGTCTAGCTCTGCAGGAGGCTAAATACGGATTCATCCTTTGGCCATTGAAGTCTACACCTCCCTCCCATTCAACAACCCCAGATGCCATGTTCATTTGGACCATCATGTCTGCGAGAATGGAAGGCAGAATGAATACATCCCGTTTGTCCTTCCATTTCACTGCGAGTAATGCCGCGTACACACGACCGGACTTTACGGCATACTTGGTCCGGCGAACCTGAGTCCGTCGGACAATTCGATCGTGTGTGGGCTCCAGCTGACTTTTTTTTTTCTCAAAAGTTCGACGGACCTAGAAATGAAACATGTTTCAAATCTGTCCGACGGACTCGAGTCCGGTCGAAAAGTCTGCTCGTCTGTATGCTAGTCCAACGGACAAAAACCGACGCTAGGGCAGCTATTGGCTACTGGCTATGAATTTCCTTGTTTTAGTCCAGTCGCACGTCATCACTTATGAATCCGTCGGACTTTGGTTGATCGTGTAGGAAAGTCCGTCGTAAAGTCCGCAGGACAAAGTCTGACGTAAAGTCCGCTCATGTGTACGCAGCATTAGTCTTCATTGCACAAGCAGGCTTTCTCCCTCTTTTAAGTGGGGTTTTAATGAGCAATTGGGCTATGCCCCTGCAATTGGGTTGCATGGTGCCACAGCAGCCAATTCCTTGATTAAAAAAATGTCTAAAGTGGCACGCTTGCATAAAAGTTGTCCACATACAAATGGTACCCCTTATAGAATAAGGGTGACAAGAAATCCCACACTATCTTGCCACTGCTCCCCATGTAATCTAGGCATTTGAGAGGTTCCACTGGACTGTCTTTTCCCTCTTAAACTATATATGTATAGACTGTTGCCCTCAGTTTATGCAGTTTGACCCCATATCTGGCACGCTTGCTGGGGAGATATTGCTTGAATACAAGCCTGCCAGTAAAATATACAAGGAACTCATTTATGCAGATGCTTTGTTGGGGCGTATACACATCTGCAAATTTCTGGGAGAGGTAGTTTACGAGGGGCCGAATTTAGTAAAGCCAAAACCTGCTTTCTCTTTCTTTCTTCCGTTCAGATCCTGTATCTGCAATTACAAATATTGACATGCTGCAGCTGATCAGCAGGTGCAGGGCCAAAATAAATAACAGGAACCTGCTGACAAACTTGTGCTGTAGCAAATCCCAGCACAGATGGGGCATGGGCACATACCCTAAACCCAGGACAGGTTAGATTATCCAGCCTGCCTCTGCAGGATAAATATTAATGCTTTTGCAACAACCTCAGTTGTCTACCAACACAACTGTAAGGCTGGGTTCACACCAGAGCAAGAAGCGGCTCACAGCAGGGGGTCCAGTGTGTCTCCATTCACCGATTCAGGGTGGATTTCAGCCTGAATTTTTGGCTGAATTCGGATCTTAAATGGACCAAAAGACGCACAGGACTCCTGTGCAATTCGCTCCAGAGATGTGTGAACTGGCTACATAGAGAGCCGGTCACAATCTCCTGCTATGCGAAGAAATCCACATCCAATTCGCAATAGTGTGAACCCAGCCTAAAGGCTTATGTTAGAAATTAGGTGTTTGTTGTAACTATGGGCATTACCATCATCCTTAAATATATATATATATATATATATATATATATATATATACACAACTATTGAGGTAATGATTCACTGGGATGATAAAAAGGTAGCCACTAGACATGTGCAATTCGTTTCGTAACGAATCGAAATTCGTCCGAATTTTGCATCTATCGGACATTCGGATGCATCCGAATGTCCGAATAAAAAAATAACGAATGTCAACTAATACGAAAGAAATTATAGCGAATATAACGAATGAATAAGACATAATTCGGTAATTTGTTAAAGATTTAATGAAACAAAAGGTCAACTCAAAGTAAATATTACAGTCCAATCAGCTGATTAATTTTGTGCTGGAGGTTGGATTAAAGGGCAAAGTGCATTCCTGAGAGCTGAGTGAGAAGGGTGTTGTATTGTATTTGAGCAGAGGAGAAGAGATATTGTCATTGTGTGTGTTAACAGATTCAATAAACAAACGACTTTCCAAACTACGAATCATTATCATGAATCAATATACATACATAAATATCAAATTTCAACTAATATGAAAGAAATTATAGCGGATACAACGAATGAATTCAACACAATTCGAGATTCAGTATAACGAATATTAACACGAATAATAACGAATTATCCGAAAACAAATTAACGTAACATAATGAATATAACAGAACGAAATTATGTATTTTATGAATGACAACGAATCGAAACTAAACAAAATTTCCCGTTGTGCACAAGTCTAGTAGCCACTGAGTTTTTTTTTATCGTAATAAAAACATGTATTTTATTGATTACAACAATTGATTAAAATAAAAATGTATTAAAAAAAAAAAAAACATAAAACCTACATCCACCGGCCCTGTGCATTAACAGAGTGCACTAACCCAGGACTCGAACCAACATCAATATAGATAATTCATTTGAAGGCACAATTACCGTATTTATCGGCATATAACATGCACTTTTTTCCCCTTAAAATCAGGGGAAAATCGTGCGTGCGTATTATAGGCCGATCCCCGCCAATTTTGGTTGATCGGAGCGATCTCGGCCGACATACACAGCGGTGTGTAAATTCAAATATGGTGCCGAGACTGCAGGGATTCGTCGGAGCTGAGATGCACATACCCGAGTGTCCTCAGCTTTTCTCTGCGCCTCTCACAGTCCCGCCATTGGATATGTGTTATGTCCATCATAGGGCGGGACTGGGTGTGGCTGTGAGCGGCGCCGAGAAAAGCCGAGGACACTCAGGTATGTGTATCTCGGCTCCGACGAGTCCCTGCAGTCTCGGCGCCATATTTGAATTTACACACAGCTGTGTATGTCGGCGGCGATCGCGGCTATCACACAAGGCTGCACTGGGGCAAAGCTGCACTGACAAGGCTGCAATGGACACTGGGCAAGGCTGCACTGACACTGACAAGGCTGCACTGACACGGCTGCAGATGGACACGATAACGCTGCATTGATGGGCATTTTAATGTAAGTCTTTCTTCCTTAAACTTTACTCCTAAAAGTTTTTTTCCTTAAAATTCCCTACTAAACTTGGGGTGCGTGTTATACGCCGGCGCGTGTTATATGCCGATAAATACGGTAACTTACATCCATCCAGATCGATGGGATAGCAGATAGATCAGGAATTTTATATTGCTCAAAGCCCTTCAAGTGTTACCAACATTACACGACATTAGTGTTCCTGAGTGGACAGTGTTTTTCCTCTGCCCCGGCTGCTCTGAGTGGGTAATATTTCCCAGAATGGCTTTTTTAAACAAAATTCATGCGGTTTGATGACTAGCAAAGACACTTGATCCACATTATGCAATAGTATATGCTGTGGCAATATTGAAACGCGCCGGGTGTTGTTGCCATTTATCATCGTTTTTTTATACATTTTTATTTTAATCAATTGTTATACCCAAAAAAATACGCATTTTTATTTTGATTAAAAGAAACTCAGTGGCTACCTTTATAATCCCAGGGAATCAACACAACTGTAAATGTATAAAGTACAATGAATTCTACAGAAATGTTGCAGGTATTAGCAGTGTTGAAAAATAAGAGCTTAGGCAATATCCTTCCTGTTTCACTTGTTTATTACATTTTCATCTCATTTGCTCTATCATACATTTGTTTTCTTTTTTATTTTTCTGTCAAACTGTCAGTCTCATCCCAAGTAAATTTAACATTAAGATCTTTCATTTTGCCCTGGTAAACTGTATTCATGTATTCCTTCTGTTTTTGCGAGAAATGGTTTTTCCAATCTTCATTAGTTCCTAAAAAAAAAAAAAATTTAAAAAATGTGTAAAAAAATAGATATTTAGATCATTACCTTTGTACAGTTCTTTCTACTCTGGCGGTCTGACCCAATTCAACAGAACTGTTTATTCGTCTCTAGCCACTTGAGCCCCGGAGCATTATGCTGCCTAAGGACCAGAGGTCTTTTTCCAATTTGGCACTGCGTCGCTTTAACTTTTAATTGCGCGGTCATGCAATGCTGTACCCAAACGAAATTTGCGTCCTTTTCTTCCCACAAATAGAGCTTTCTTTTGATGGCATTTGATCACCTCTGCGTTTTTTATTTTTTGCGCTATAAACGGAAAAAGACCGAAAATTTTGAAAAAAAATGATATTTTCTACATTTTGTTATAAAAAAAATCCAATAAACTCAATTTTAGTCATACATTTAGGCCAAAATTTATTTGTCCACATGTCTTTGGTAAAAAAAATGTCAATAAGCGTATATATTTATTGGTTTGCGCAAAAGTTATAGCGTCTACAAACTAGGGTACATTTTCTGTAATTTACACAGCTTTTAGTTTATGACTGCCTATGTCATTTCTTGAGGTGCTAAAATGGCAGGGCAGTACAAACCCCCCCCAAATGACCCCATTTTGGAAAGTAGACACCCCAAGGAAATTGCTGAGAGGCATGTTGAACCCATTGAATATTTATTTTTTTTGTCCCAAGTGATTGAATAATGACAAAAAAAAAAAAAATATTTACAAAAAGTTGTCACTAAATGATATATTGCTCACACAGGCCATGGGCCTATGTGGAATTGCAGAAAAAAGAGGGGAGGACACCTTGATTCATCCAGGAATAGGTTCAGGGGAAGACGGATAGGGGAAAGGGGGATTTACCACCCAATGAAACAATTAATCAAATTAATTATACCCCTAAGGTTACCCAAATCATTTGTCAATTAACTCAATGGTGTGTAGCTAACAAGCTATCAGATAGTTGTTCAATGGACCATAAAGATATATATGAGAAAAAAGAAAAGGGGGCAAGAGGAGGCCTCCTAAAAAAGATGGTCCGCTCAAGAACAAACTGTTGTGAACCTGAAAAAACTTTATTGTGTCAATTTACTAAATAGAAACATAATCCACTAACCATGTATATTTAAAAAATAGGGCAAAGAAAGTCCTATTGTGTGCTGGTGGCCACCACAGACATTACACATACATCAAAATTTCATGCACTCCCACTCATCAAATTAATGTCACTGAAGACCCGGGTCTGTACAATTTTCATGGGATTCCAGAGCAAGGAGATGGCTTCATGAATAATAGACATTCGGTCCTTCTAGGATAAAGTGCAAGTGCTGGTGAAGAACAAGGGTCCCATACAGATGTGAGCCAATAGCTGATTGGGCATATATGTGTGTCAACCGACAGGGAGAAAAGGGGGGAAGAGCGTCCTGATTGATTAGTGAACGACTGCAACTCCAAGGGGGGGAGGAGGAGGAATGGTGGAGAAGGAGCAGCCTCACATGTATAGCATTGAAGATAGACGGAGGATAGCCATAGATAAAGTGCCTCCTATATGTAAGGGTACATTTTTAGCTCACCGTCTGACGTCTTCAGTAAAGTCAAGGGCTGCTGATGACCGCACTCATGTGGGTAAAAGACACGTTCATGCGGCATATAAGTTTATTGTAGACGTGAGCTGTTACTTCCAGGTATCCTCCAGCAAGATGTGCGGTGAGTCACAAGGTTCAAACATACTGACATTTCATACCTAGTAGATTAAGCAGTCATAGGGAACCCTCAGAGTCAATGTTCACCACAAAGGCTCCGTCTGATGTCCAAGATCAGGTTGAGACAGTTAAAATGTTCACATCCAATTTCGGGAATATCCTTGTTGATGTGTGAAAGTCTGTGTGCCACCTGCACATAAGTCAGATGCTGAGCGCTTTCGCTTGTTTCCAAGCTTCCTCAGGAATTGCACCCCAAAATACATTCAGCTGCTTCTCCTGAGTATGGGGATACCACATGTGTGGGACTTTTTGGGAGCCTAGCCGCGTACGGGGCCCCGAAAACCAATCACCGCCTTCAGGATTTCTAAGGGCATAAATTTTTGATTTCACTCCTCACTTCCTATCACAGTTTTGAAGGCCATAAAATGCCAAGATGGCACAACCCCCCCCCCCCCAAATGACCCCATTTTGGAAAGTAGACACCCCAAGCTATTTGCTGAGAGGCATGTTGAGTCCATGGAATATTTTATTTTTTGACACAAATTGCGGGAAAGTGACAATTTTTTTTTTTTTTTTTGCACAAAGTTGTCACTAAATGATATATTGCTCAAACATGCCATGGGCATATGTGGAATTACACCCCAAAATATATTCTGCTGCTTCTCCTGAGTACGGGGATACCACATGTGTGGGACTTTTTGGGAGCCTAGCCGCATACGGGGCCCCGAAAACCAAGCACCGCCTTCAGGATTTCTAAGGGCGTAAAGTTGTGATTTCACTCCTCACTGCCTATCACAGTTTTGAAGGCCATAAAAAGCCCAGATGGCACAACCCCCCCCCCAAATGACCCCATTTTGGAAAGTAGACACCCCAAGCTATTTGCTGAGAGGCATGTTGAGTCCATGGAATATTTTATATTTTGACACAAGTTGCGGGAAAGTGACAATTTTTTATTTTTTTTATTTTTTTTGCACAAAGTTGTCACTAAATGATATATTGCTCAAACATGCCATGGGCATATGTGGAATTACACCCCAAAATATATTCTGCTGCTTCTCCTGAGTACGGGGATACCACATGTGTGGGACTTTTTGGGAGCCTAGCCGCATACGGGGCCCCGAAAACCAAGCACCGCCTTCAGGATTTCTAAGGGCGTAAAGTTGTGATTTCACTCCTCACTGCCTATCACAGTTTTGAAGGCCATAAAAAGCCCAGATGGCACAAACCCCCCCCCCCCCAAATGACCCCATTTTGGAAAGTAGACACCCCAAGCTATTTGCTGAGAGGCATGTTGAGTCCATGGAATATTTTATATTTTGACACAAGTTGCGGGAAAGTGACAATTTTTTATTTTTTTATTTTTTTTGCACAAAGTTGTCACTAAATGATATATTGCTCAAACATGCCATGGGCATATGTGGAATTACACCCCAAAATATATTCTGCTGCTTCTCCTGAGTACGGGGATACCACATGTGTGGGACTTTTTGGGAGCCTAGCCGCATACGGGGCCCCGAAAACCAAGCACCGGCTTCAGGATTTCTAAGGGCGTTAAGTTGTGATTCCACTCCTCACTACCTATCACAGTTTTGAAGGCCATAAAATGCCAAGATGGCACGAAACCCCCCCAAATGACCCCATTTTGGAAAGTAGACACCCCAAGCTATTTGCTGAGAGGCATGGTGAGTATTTTGCAGCTCTCATTTGTTTTTGAAAATGAAGAAAGACAAGAAAAATGTATTTTTTTTTCTTTTTTCAATTTTCAAAAGTTTGTGACAAAAAGTGAGGTCTGCAAAATACTCACTATACCTCTCAGCAAATAGCTTGGGTTGTCTATTTTCCAAAATGGGGTCATTTGGGGGGGTTGTGCCATCTGGGCATTCCATGGCCTCCGAAACTGTGCTAGGCAGTGAAGAGTGAAATCAAAAATTTACGCCCTTAGAAAGCCTGAAGGTGGTGCTTGGTTTTCGGGGTCCCGTGCGCGGCTAGGCTCCCAAAAAGTCCCACACATGTGGTATCCCCATACTTAGGAGAAGCAACATAATGTATTTTGGGGTGTAATTTCACATATTCCCATGGCATGTTTGAGCAATATATCATTTAGTGACAACTTTGTGCAAAAAAAAAAAAAAAAGATTTGTCTCTTTCCCGCAACTTGTGTCACAATATAAAATATTCCATGGACTCGACATGCCTCTCAGCAAATAGCTTGGGGTGTCTACTTTCCAAAATGGGGTCATTTGGGGGGGTTTGAACTGTCCTGGCATTTTATGCACAACATTTAGAAGCTTATGTCACACATCACCCACTCTTCTAACCACTTGAAGACAAAGCCCTTTCTGACACTTTTTGATTACATGAAAAAATAATATTTTTTTGCAAGAAAATTACTTTGAACCCCCAAAAATTATATATTTTTTTAAAGCAAATGCCCTACAGATTGAAATGGTGGGTGTTTCATATTTTTTTTTCACACAGTATTTGCGCAGCGATTTTTAAAACGCATTTTTTGGGGAAAAAACACACTTTTTAAAATTTTAATGCACTAAAACACACTATATTGCCCAAATGTTTGATGAAATAAAAGATGATCTTAGGCCGAGTACATGGATACCAAACATGACATGCTTTAAAATTGTGCACAAACGCGCAGCGGCGACAAAATAAATACATTTTTAAAAGCCTTTAAAAGCCTTTACAGGTTACCACTTTAGATTTACAGAGGAGGTCTACTGCTAAAATTACTGCCCTCATTCTGTCCTTCGCGGTGATACCTCACATGCATGGTGCAATTGCTGTTTACATTTGACGCCAGACCGACGCTTGCGTTCGCCTTTGCGCGAGAGCAGGGGGGGACAGGGGTGCTTTTTTTTTTTTTTTTTTTCTTTATTATTTTTTTGCTTTTTTATCTTATTTTTAAACTGTTCCTTTCATTTTTATTTTTTTTTATTAATTTTATTGTTATCTCAGGGAATGTAAATATCCCCTATGATAGCAATAGGTAGTGACAGGTACTCTTTTTTTAAAAAATTGGGCTCTATTAGACCCTAGATCTCTCCTCTGTCCTCAAAGCATCTGAGCACACCAAGATCGGTGTGATAAAATGCTTTCCCAATTTCCCAATGGCGCTGTTTACATTCGGCAAAATCTAAGTCATGAAATGCTCGTAGCTTCCGGTTTCTTAGGCCATAGAGATGTTTGGAGCCATTCTGGTCTCTGATCAGCTCTATGGTCAGCTGGCTGAATCACCGGCTGCATTTTCAGGTTCCCTGTTGGGACAGGAAAGCCAGAGAAAAACATGGAAGACGGTGGGGGGGGGCATTCCCTCCCACTGCTTGCAAAAGCAGTCTAGAGGCTAATTAGCCGCTAGGATTGCTTTTACATGAAAGCCGACCGCTGGCTGAAAAGAATGATACCAAGATGATACCTAAACCTGCAGGCATCATTCTGGTATAACCACTCAAAGTCCAGCAACATACCAGTACGTTGCTGGTCCTTGTTAGGCATATATTGTAAACTTTTTTTTCATGCAGCCTGTGGGCTGAACGAAAAAAAGATATTGATCGGTGGGTATGCCCACCATTAGAATACCTCCCTTCATCCACCCACTTCTAATGATGGGCATACATGCACCATTTATATATGCCGAAGCATGGAGGCATCCTCCCGCAAAAGGCAGGAGCAAATTGCTCCTCCACCCACTGCTGCCCCCACGCTTCGGCATATATGCTGAAGTATGTAACTGTGGTGGTGAAATCACCTCCGACAGCGCTGGAGTCACGGCTTTATATATCGTGGGAGCAAATGCTGTTGCTGTCAAGATAAATAAATCCGCGCAACTGAATGGCGTACCTGAAAACAATAAAATGGTTACCAACAAAACACAGTAAACGGTATAGTATAAAAAATCTGAAAAGCAAACATGGTAAAACATAATAACAATAAAACATTGCAGAATAGAATAGAGTAAAAAAGAGCAGAACAATAGAGAGAGAATAGAGAGAGAGAGAGAACAATAAAACAACAACTATTTTTGTTTTTTTTATTTTATATTTTTTTTTGTGTTTTTATTTTTTTTTTTTTTTTTTTCTCATTTTTTTTTAGTAACTTTTAACTTTTGTAACTCGTTCCAGGTTTGGGTCTCTCAAAATGCAATGGCATCTTGGGAGACCCTGTGTTAGTGTGCCTAGTCTGTGCAGTGCTGAACCCTACGCTAATACTCAACTAATGTATGGTAGCGTTCAAAGCATTCACCCATGCAAAGACCAGGATTGCCAGGACAGGAGGGACAATAAGACCGGGTGTCACGCCTAAATCCGCGCTTGCTGCAGACACGACATCTTTTTTGGGGGGCTCGTTGGTTTGGGGGGCTCGTTGAGGTCCACCCCTCCCATATTAAGGTTGTATTCGTGGACACAGAGGGGTTTCTCCACAACACCAGTCGCCGTAGGAATTTGGGTCGTCGTGTCTGCATGAAGGGAGGTGAGAACGAAAACATTCTTCTTATCCCTCCACTTCATAGCGAGCAAATTATTATACTTCAAGCAGGCTCTCTCCCTCAGCCTAAGACGGGAATCTACAAGCCGCTGGGGAAAGCCCCGGCGATTAGGTCGCACGGTGCCACATGCTCCAATCTGCTGATCAAACAAGTGACTAAAAAGTGGCACGCTCGTATAATAATTGTCCACGTACAAGTGGTACCCCTTTCCGAATAAGGGTGACACCAAGTCCCACACTATCTTGCCAGCGCTTCCTATGTAGTCAGGGCAGTTTGTCGGCTCTACATGACTATCTTTGCCCTCGTAAACCATAAAACTATATGTATAGCCTGTGGCCCTGTCACAGAGCTTATACATCTTGACCCCGTATCTGGCACGCTTGCTGGGAAGGTACTGTTTGAATGACAAGCGGCCAGAAAATGTAATCAGGGACTCATCAACGCAGACAACTTGATGGGGGGTAAACAAGTCTGCAAAACGTTGGTTGAAGTGGTTTACGAGGGGCCGAATTTTGTAGAGCCGATCGTATGCAGGGTCTCCACGAGGACGACAGAGTTCATTGTCGTTGAAGTGCATGAACCGCAAAATCTGCTCGTATCGTGCCCTGGCCATGGAAGCAGAGAACAAGGGTGAATGGTAAATTGGGTCAGTGGACCAATATGACCACAACTTACTCTTTTTATTCAACCCCATGAGGAGGGAAAGGCCCAGAAAGGTCTTAAATTCGGAGACCGTAATTGGTCTCCAATCTCTGGCAAGGGAGGACTGGGGATTAGCGGCGATGTGTTGACCAGCGTATAAATTGCTTTGGTCCACAATAGATCTATAGAGATCTTCGGTGAAAAACAGTGAATAAAAATCCAGTGGCGTAAAGTCAACTGTTTCCACCTGAATTCCGGGTTGGCCAGTGAAAGGGGGAAGTACGGGTGCTGAAGAAGTGGTGGGTTCCCAATTCAGATTGGCCAATGCAGCAGGAAGGGCACTATGGGCACGACGGGCCTGTCTTTGTCTTCTTGGTGGCAGCGGGACACTACTAGTGCTTGCCACCTCACCAGCTTGAACTGCACTTATGGGACTCGCCACGTCACCACGTGATACTGCAGTGCTGGATGTACGACCAGGGTGTACTAGGCCGCTGGTGCTTGCCAGTTCACCAGAAGGAGTAGCGGCGCTAGTACTTCTCTGCTCCATACGAGAGCCCTGCGGTTCTTGCACTTCAAGGACAGAAGAAGATTGGGGTCTGGTACGCCTGACCTTAGCAGGGACCACAACTCCGTCGTCAGAGCTATCTGTCATGGAGCCGCTGTCCTCTACAGGTTCGTATTCTGAGCCTGAACTTGACAGATGAGTGACTTCCTCTTCACTATCTGTCATGCTCAGAAACGTGTAGGCCTCTTCACTAGTGTACCTTCGATTTGCCATTTTGGGCTCTAAATTTAGGGGTACACTAGTGAGACTCACAGGCAAAAAAGCTCCTGACTGTCAGCGACTGTATCAAAACGCTACCAAAAAACTGTTAGCGATCGCAGGGATCAGGCCTGACTCTGCGAACGCTGCAGTTATGTATGCTTAGTGTTTTGTAAGTGTCAGTTATCGATCGATACTGCACTTGGGTGGGCTGGGCAGGGCTGGGCCGAGGAGCAAAACGCAGGTGCTAGCAGGTATCTGGGCTGATCCCGCTAACACTGCGTTTCAGGGAACCCTAAACTGCTGGGGAGTATAGATCTGATCGGATCAGATATCGATCCGCTCAGATACTATAGCACTAAGGGAGGTGTATGCTGTGTGCGTGGGTTTTAGCGGTACTGGCGCTAACCTGACGCTGCCTGGGGCGACGCAGACCTTAGCTGACCCTAAAAATGTAATTTATATCACCGCCGGGCAATTAGGGGGTTAAACCTTTATAGGGTAATAAACGGCGGGTGCCCTAAAACTATAATAAACTGTAATAAACTGTAATAAACTACAAAAAACAAACTAGCTAACCAGCGTCACCCGTAACACTTATACGGTGATTGCTGGTGAAAGGGTTAACTAGGGGGCAATCAGGGGGTTAAAACCTTTAGCAGGTAGTATATGGGGGTCCCTGTCGCTATAAAACACTGACAGCGAACCTATATACTTACCTCCCTAACTAGCGTCACCTGTGTCACTAATACAGCGATCAGAAAAACGATCGCTTAGCGACACTGGTGACGGGGGGTAGTCAAGGGGTTAACCTTTATTAGGGGGTGTTAGGGGGGTACCCTGGACCTAAGGGGGCTAACCTAACTGCCCTAACACTTGTAACTGACAAAAAAAAAAAAAAATGCTATTGGTGTCAGAGTGACAGGGGGGTGATCGGGGGGTGATGGGGGGTGACAAGTGTGCCTGGCATGTTCTACTGTTAGTGTAGTGTTGTGCAGACTTACTTGATGTCTTCTCTCCTCGGCGCCGCGATGAAAAGACCGGCTCGAGGAGGGATGACATCACTTCCTTTCCCTCTGTTTACATTACAGAGGGAAAGGAAGCATTCTCATTCACCGGGAGCGATCGGGAGGGGGTGGCCAACAATGGATGGCCTCCCCCTCACCTCTCATCGCCCGGGAAGAAATGGCGACCGCCTCGGGCACCGGGGGGGGGGACCGATTGGACCCCCCACCCGCGGAAGGCAAATCACGTACATGATTGATTTTGCCTGTCCGTGCCACCTTGCCGACGTACATCGGCGTGAGGCTTTGCCTAGAGCCATGGGTATTAGGATACTTCCCAGGGGTATTTCAGACCATGTACCGCTGCTTCTGACCATGGACCTGTCCTCGGCACCGGAGGCCACACTGTGGAAGCTCTCCAGGTTCTGAGTGTCGGACGTGGCGGAGGATGGGCAGTTCAGGGGGGCACTACAGGAGTTCTGGGCAATCAACACTGGGTCGGCAACCGTGACTAGGGACCCACAGGATTATGTCAAACTACAGTCTCTGACTGGATAGGTGCTATAACTTTGCCCCGCTCTCACTCAGAAACGAAGGCTGGCCGCAACGTATTTTTCAACAGGGAGAAAGGTCGTGGAAATTTCTGGCTTGGCTATCACGGGAACAGTCCGGGGGGATATGTGTATCTCACATACAGGGCCATAGTGGAGAGCTTCTTTATACCCCTGACGAAAAAAAACGCTGCTTTGTCTCCTACCAAAACCTATACAGCTCTAAGGTGACATACACCCAGGGCGAACTGACCTCCTACCTAGACCCTATTGACATCCCAGTCCTGACCTCAAAATATTGCGACGCACTTGACGACCCCATTACAGTAAAGGAAATCTTAAAGGCGCTTAAAACACTCCAATCGGGCAAGACCCCAGGCCTGGATGGTATACCGGTTGGATTTTACAAGCAGTATGCCGAGGAGCTAGCTGTCAGATTACACAATATGTTAATAGAGGCGCAAACGAAAGAGGAACTCCCGAGATCCCTGAGCGAGGCAGTAGTGGTGGTGCTTCCTAAGCCTGGAAAAGACCCCTCCTTGTGCTCCTCATACCGCCCTATATCATTAATAAATGTGGATGTGAAACTGTTGGCCAAAGTTCTGGCCAACAGGCTGAACACGGTCATACTAGCGCTAGTCCACCTGGACCAAACGGGGTTCATGCCCGGGAGAGGCACGGACATCAATATTAGGAGACTTTTCACACACATGGCCAAGGCACATCCTGAGTCGGCAGGCGTGGTGGCCTCTCTTGATGCTGAAAAAGCCTTTGACTCAGTAGACTGGGGCTATCTCTGGGGGGTCCTTTCCAGGTTTGGATTTGGCGCTAAATTTATGACTTGACTGCGCATGCTCTATGCCAACCTGAGAGCTAGAGTCCACACGAATGATTGCCTTTCAGATACATTACCTCTGGGGCGAGGCACGCGCCAGGGATGCCCTCTATCACCGGGGCTGTTTGCACTGGCGGTGAAACCCTTGGCCATTGCTTTGAGGGCGGAGACAGGGGTGAAGGGCATAGTGGTCGGCACAGTGGAGGAGAAAGTGCCCCTCTATCCGGACGACACCCTGCTCTACCTTGCGGACGCTTCCCGGTCACTGGGGAGGGCATTGGACTTGTTTGAGAGGTTTGGCAGATTCTTGGGAATCCACATAAATTTGGGCAAGTCAGTTCTGTTCCCACTACATCCTTCCGTCCCTAGGCTGGACAAGGGCACATCCCTCAAGTGGGTTGAGGAATTCACCTACTTGGGTATTAAGATCAGTGGCACAACAGGAGAATTTATAGATAAGAATGTGCAACCCCTTATGTCCCAACTCATGTCTAAGTACAGCCTGGCGTACCCTCCCACTGACGCCAGTGAGCAGAGTCAATCTCCTGAAAATGATTTTCCACCTGAAATTCCTGTATTTCTTCCACAACACCCAGTCACATATACCCAAAGCCTTTTTTAGGCATCTAGAGGGAATACTGGCCACATTTATTTGGGCTGGGAGGCCACCTAGAGTGGCAAAGCGCATACTATACCTTCCCCTATCGGGAGGGGGATTGGTGCTGCCTAACTTCCTTTTATATTACTGGGCGGCTGTCCTTGTCACAGTACACTGGTGGTTCTCCCAACCCAAACAGAATCCAGCGTTAAGACTGGAGGCGGCTATTCTGGGGTCCTATGCGGCATTGAGCAATCTGGTATTTCCGGGGGTAAGGGCTCCCAACTCCCTGATGGCCCCATGAAGACAACAATCAGGGTCTGGCAGGAGGCTACAATGAGGCACTCCTATTAAACTCAGTGTTTCTGGGGTATCCCACAGTTTCTTGTGGCCCATCCAAGTTTGTTTAGCAATAGATATAAAAAAGGCAACCCCTAGACTGTTTATTGAGCCAGAAGAGTGAATGTTGTGGTGTGCCTGGTTGCTGCTGCACTATTGGGGAGAGGAACCTGTGACAAATCAGCTGGCCCTTTCAGGGGATGTGCATTTGAGACTGTATAGCATGTCTCAACTGGAAGGAGTGGAAGAAAGCATGCTGTGGCAAATAAAATTCCTCTTGCAGGGTCTGAAAGGTTTTAATATGGTTGCCATGTGTACTTGACATAGGAAAGTCAAACCAGCTGAGTGCTCGTACCCTTCAAGTACCTGCATGGTGAAATTATGCAATGACTTAAACTTTGAGAAGGATTTTCACCACACTGCCTGCAGCTACAGAAGTCAGCAGGGACATGTTGTAACTTCCATTTTATTTGAAAAAAAAAAATCAACTGCAACAAATGATTGCAACCCTTTTATGTTCTAAAAAAATTGCTCTTTGTTTCACAATGTCATTTCCAGACTGGTTCCTCAAAGAGCATCTTCGGTCCATCCCCAAAAAATTACTGTAAAAATTACTGTAGCTACTGACTTTTTTAAAATAAAGGACACGTACCTGGCCAGGGATCCAGCACTGGTTTCACTTGGCCAGGTTCTTCGCCAGTCTTCGCATGGTTATTATAGTGGTTATATACATGAAATGTGAACAAAGCATATCCCTCTATAATATGTACTTGTCTCAATTAACCTCCCTGGCGGTATGATTATTTCGGATTTTAGGTGCTGAAAGCGGTACAATTATTTTGCATGGAAATTTGGCGTTTTATTATGTAGGCCTGTAATTCTTAACAATAACAGACTTAAATCTGTCCACCAAGAGTCTAGCAGATATCCCGGGTATGATGAAGTTTGAAACACAAAAACATAAATTATAATATAATAAATATAAATAATTTAAAAAAATAATAATATAATAATAATAATAATAATAATAATAAACTAAATTTCCCCACAATTCACTATCGCTCAATTCTGCAATTGTTCTAATTTACTATCGCTGTTTTCTAGCTGGTCTAAAGCCACTTTTGATGTAAAGGGACACTTTTTGGTTGCTATGGACAATCTCAAGTTTCCAGGCAGAAAGAACAGTGTACATAATATAAAACTGCATGTAGGGCATTGGACAAAGCATTGGGGACAAAAGGAATGTAAGATTACAGTACTGTATGTGTTATGACTTTTACTTTTTTTTTAAATTTGCCGCCAGCCTCCGCCCCCGTGCGTCGTGACGCTTGCAGGGAACGGAGCCTGGCACAGAGAGACTTCGAAGGAGACAGAGCCCGCAGACACAGCGGGGGACATTGCAGGATCCTGGGGACAAGGTAAGTAACACTGCACCAGGATCCTGCAATGTAATCCCGAGTGTAGCTCGGGGTTACCGCTAATGGTGCTGAAATTTAACCCCGAGCCACACTCGGGAAAACCGTCAGGGAAGCTACAAGCACTAAGTATCATTTCTGTCTGCTGCTTTGTTCCTCTGCTATCACCATGAATCTACACTGCTACACATCTACACATTTACACTGCTAGCAGAAACCAAGCCACTGAGATCAGGACATTTACTGCACCACTTTTGTACTGCACATTCACCAAACCTGTACTGCAGCCTTAACAACAACGCTGCAGTTATATTGAACTGTCACCACAATTGGGCCACATCTCCACAGCACCTCTCTGCACTTCACTACATGCAAGTTTAAAAGACTATCATTAAGTGTATCAACAGTTCTTAAAGGGCCCCGACAATAGCTGGCAGAACCCTCCTTGTTATCTAAACAGACAGTGTCTACCCATTCAGTCTAGGCCTGGCAAAGCTGGCATTATTTCACACTGGCAGTATGGTTCCTGCAGTTTAGTGGATCAGATCCTATTACTGCTTGCTGTTCCACTTCAAGTGGTGTTGTTACTGTTTATGCTGATCTGGACGTTAGACGCGACACATTGTATACACTTTATTCAATTTTTAAGGAAGGAGATTTTCTTTAAATCTCATTTACTGCTTGTTAAGAATATGCATGTAGTGACCCAGTATGCTACTATCTTTTAAATTGATTTTTGGCCTCCCTGTAGCCAGGGAGAGCAATGATCATTTTGATAATGTCTGTTCTGGGTCCTACTGCTGCAGGCTTGGTTACATTCCTGTGCATCCCACTGAATTTTGGGATATAGTGGATGGAAGAACCTAGACCCCGACCAGCATATTAACACTTCTTCAGCCAATCCCTGGTCAAGGGAATGTGTGACCAGCAGGTTGCTGAGAGGGGTATAAATGGGCTGGGATCCAGAACAGCTCTCTTGTTCTTGCGGATGTAAGACCCAGCCTGGAGGCTCTGGCATCCTTGGGAGTTTACCTGCAGCTGAAAAAATCATTTTTGGAGTACTAGCTCTTGCTTTAGCTGGGGGACCTCTGGCCTAGCCTCCTGCAGATTGCAGAGAGCTCAGCTAAGGATCCAGGACACAGGCAAATCAAGTACAGAAACAGGCAGATAGTGCAGGCAGCTACACAGTATCCAGGAAACAGTGAGTACCAGCCTTCTGGACTTTCTTTGATCTCATTTGGGTGAGCTTAGTTTTTGTACATCCAGAACTATATTCCTGTTGAGGAGTCCCTCTTTAGTACCAGTTTACCTTCACTTTAAAGGGGATGCCTTCACTCTGAAGGAATAGTTCAGATTTAGTGTCCTCTACTGCAAGTTATTAAAGTTTATTGGAGTATCCCTAGTCTCACTCTTACCCTATCCCAGTTCTCTAACAAAATTAAAACCACAAAAAAAATGTGCAGGGGGTGGGGCTTGGCGATGGCAGAGTAGAGTTGCATACTCTGGGAACCTCCATTAGAGCCGTGTTGCGCTGATCCTTTCACATGTCAGGAGACAGGCGGCTGACACAGACTGCAGGGGAATCAAGGAGCGCGGAGATCACTCACTACTTTCTCCGCCAGCACCTGCTCCTTCTCCCTCGGCCTCCACTAAGATGGTGCCACCACGCACCAACCCCGCAGGAACAGCCTTCACGAAGAAGCTCACACAAATGACCACTACTGCTACTAGGGATGCCGCAGCGGCTCAGTCATGGCCAGATTCACCTATCATCTCCCCTGCACTCCCACAGACAGAGTCCCCATCTGGCTCTGAGTTACAACAGGGGCTGGGTAGCTGTACTGAGAAAGCCTCCAGGGAGATCATGGCAGATTTCCCCACTAAGCAGGACCTGCAAGCTATGGCCTCTTCTATTGTTAATGCGCTTTCCATGGAGCTGCATGACCTCCGTAAGCAAGTGGACACTGTGGAGGAGAAGGTGACGGGCCTCGAGTCAGCTTCCACTTCACGGATACTCGGCTCACCTCTCTGGAGGCTGATAAACAGGCCCTCCACCATCATCTCATTGATGTCCAGCTGCAGCTTCATAACAGACGGAACAACTTGCGCCTGAGAGGGATTCCTGAGGCCACCATGGGCCCGGAACTGTGCATCACAGTGGTGGCAATTCTTAACCAATTTCTGGGGAAACCGCCCACTGCTGAGTTGGAACTAGACCGCGTCCACCGAGTGCTGGGTCCTCGTGCCCTGCCATCATCTCAGGTGGCTCATGGCCCCACTGCACTACCGTGTGATGTTCCCTGCAGGGTCCATTTCCTTACTGTAAAAGAGAAGATCCTCCGCCAAGCTTGGGACAGAGGTTCCATTGACTTTGACGGTGCCCTTGTTCGCGTCTATCCAGATGTCTCCAGGCAAACCCGAGCCATGCGGGGATGCTCCATCCCTTGTTGAAGGTAATTTGTGAGGCAGATGCAACCTACCGCTGGGGTCATCCCTTCCACCTGATCGTTTGGAAACAGGGGACTGAATTTTATCTGTGCACCCCCGACCAGTTACCTGCTCTCTTCGGTTTCTTGGATAAACCCCCTGTAGAAGTTCCTAACTGGTTTGACTTTTTGCTGTGCCCAGAGGCCTTCTCTTTTTTCCCTGCCAAGACCGCAACGGATTTGTTGCTCCCGCTCCCGAGCCTTCAGTAGAGAGACTCGCAGATCCGCACCAGCTGCATCTGAAGACTGACTGACTGCAAGTTTTCCTTGTTCTTCTAATTGACTCATTAAGCTTGGCCCAGTTTTATATATCCATTTATAATAGAGATACCCCTGGCCTGCGGGCTCTTTTTTTGATACTTTCACTTTGTCATTTGTGTTATGTATGCAATTGATCTGTTAGCATTAATATCTGCAGCCTGCGACACCCCGGGTTAGTATTTTTTCTCACCCTGATTGTTATGTTTTTGGGACCCGGCTGGTCCCCACACTTCCTGGGTTGGTTCATAGTTTTGTCTGGTGGCCTTCCTGGAGGCCCCTATGCCATGTCTTTTGGCCTTTCTGCCTCTGCCTTTGGGACTGGGGGAGAACGGCACGGTCTCCTTTGCTTCAAAACAATTTTGCTCTGCAAAACCCGGGCTGTCGCGGTCGGCAGGAGTCAGGTTATGTTTGCTTGCCTTCTTCCATCCCTTCTTGTTTGGGGGTGGGCAACCGGTGCCCATACTAGATCCCTATTACTGTGGAAGGTCATGGACAGACCCCCTTCCCCTTGTTTTTGTGCCCTTATTTGCCACAGGTTCCATGGGAGAGATTTTCGATTTTTATGTTATTGTTATATTGTTTTGGTTTTTTTAGTTCTCCATGGTTGGGGCGATGGCCTATCTGGTGGGGCTATGGGGCCCGCCCTATGGCCTTATACCTCTAACTAGCATGAGCCTTTAGGGGATTTACTAGTGTTGTTCTACTTGCGCTTATGGCTGGGCCATTGGTTTCTCTCATTTTGATGCTATGGGGCTGGATGTGGGAGGCAGCAGTTGGGCTCTCTTCTTCTACATTTTTCTGTCCTGTTTACTCTGGGCGGCACCCAGCCTCTATTTCCGCCTGGAGCATCAACAAAGTTTTATCTCTACTGCTCTGGTCACTTTACATTTTGCGGCTTTGATGTGTTTGAGTATTATTGTGTTCCTGCAGGATCCCTGCATCTCCATTTTCTTGTTTTCTCTGCATTTTAGACACCTCCTGATAGGGCGGTTCCCTGCCTGAGTAACTAGTGTGCTCTGTTAGGGATCCAAGTGATATGTATGTTTTTTAGATTACTCCTTTTCTTCCCCCTGTACTCCTTCTCTTTGACTCTTTCTCTCCCCCCCCCCCTTTTCTCTGTGTTTTTTGTGTACCTTGTCTCTCTCACCTGGGGCTGAGCGGTGGAGTCTTTATCTTTCGGCTCTTCATCTCTCCAACCTCATTGTAGTCCTCCATGGGTTCCTTAAAGGTCACCTCCCTCAATGTCCGCAGTCTGAATGACCCAGAGAAATGCTCTCGGCTGTTTGCCGACGTATGGAAAAGTATAACTCAAGTTGCTTTTCTGCAAGAAACGCATTTTAGGAATGACAGTGTCCCTAAATTGACCAACAGAGACTTTCCGTTGGCGTGCCACAGTACCTCGCCTATTAAAAAATCTAAAGGTGTCAGCTTCCTCATCGCCAAGTCAGGGCCATGGTCCTTCGATGCGGTGCGGCAGTATGCTCAGGGTCGATTTCTTCTTAAAGGGAAAATTCAGGATATACAGGTCACTTTTGTCAACGTCTATTTCCCCAATGTGGACCAATCCCATTTTTTGCGGGACCTCCTTCCAGTGTTGCTGGAGTTCTCGGAGGGACTCGTGGTCTTAGGTGGAGATCTCAATTTTGCCATGGATCCTTTGTTAGATGTGTTGCCTTCCACCTTTCTTATGCTCGTCTGAAGCGTCTTAAGGCAGACTTGGAGCTCCTGCACTTGGTAGACCCTTGAAGGCTTCTACACCCCCAAGAGTGAGATTATTCCTATCTTTCTCCAGTACACCATACCTACTCTCGCCTGGACTACCTTATGGTCACACATAAAGACCTTTCCAGAGTTGTCTCTGCATACATTGATGTTGTCTTCCTCTCTGATCATGCTCCGGTCCATATGACGCTTCATTTGGGCCCGGTTACCCAGAGTGCTCCAATCAGTGGACTCGATTACTGTGCTACGGACTACCTTGATGGAGTATTTCTACATCAATCGTAACTCGGTTGATAACCCTTTAGTGGTCTGGGAAGCCCATAAGCCAGTTGTTAGGGGTGTTCTGATTAGAATTGGATCCCGCCTCAAGAGGGAACATACCAGACAAACAGATGAACTGTTGTCGAGGCTGCATAGTTTGGAATGCTCCCACAAAGCGAGTCTCGCACGCTCCACCTATCAGGATCTCCTTACAGTGAGGGAAGAACTTCGGACTCTCCTTTTCCATAAGACTAAGCAGAAATTGGCGTGGGCCCAACGTGCCATGTATGAATTCTTAAACAAGCCAGGCACATTGCTGGT
Organism: Aquarana catesbeiana; assembly: GCF_042186555.1. Taxonomy (NCBI): domain Eukaryota; kingdom Metazoa; phylum Chordata; class Amphibia; order Anura; family Ranidae; genus Aquarana; species Aquarana catesbeiana. The sequence continues at coordinate 137,721,388 of NC_133333.1, read as the reverse complement.
CCGGGCGTTATGTGGGCCCTGAACCAGAACCTACATTCCTCACATCCTGACTCCTGCTGGACAGAAGCGGAATTCCGCACCTTTTATCACGGCCTCCATAATCTTGGCAATTCCCCTGCAGCATGTTTCCCCCTTTCCCCCATCAGCTATCCAATCCTATATAGCATCTTCGGGTATGCCGTCTCTTCCACCTGAGGTTAGGGAGGAGTTGGAGGAACCTTTTACAGCTAATTCCAAACTCAGGAAGGCACCTTGTCCCGATGGGCTTACTCCAGCATATGATAAGGCTTTCTCTGAGGTTTTGTTCCCACACTTAGTCCCTGCGCTCAATTTACTTACAGAGGGCCAGCCTATGCCTATGGACGCCTTGCGGGCCAATATTTCCCTGATCTCTGAAGAGGGGAAGGATCTCTCCCAGTGTAGAAGCTACCATCCCATAGCCCTTTTAAATACCGACCTCAAGCTGTTTGCAAAAATTTTAACGAATAGGCTGCTCCCACACATCCCCGACCTTATTCATCGAGACCTGGTGGGATTTGTACCCCTCCGGGAACCCCGGGATAACACTATTCGGGTTGTAAACTTGATCCATGCTGTCAGGTCTGCCCATCACCCCCTTCTCTTGCTATCTATGGATGCAGAGAAGGCTTTTTATAGGGTCAACTGGCAGTTTATGCGTGCCACTCTGGAGCATACTGGGCTGGGGCCATCCATGCTGAGTTGGATCTTCTCTCTCTACTCCTGCCCCACAGTTGCTGTCAAGGCCAATGAAACGCATTCTGATTTCTTCACAATCTCAGAAAAAATCTCTTTGAGCATAAACAATGCACCACCTACATACATAGATATGTATGTAGGTGGTGTGTTGTTTATGCTCAAAGGCATTCTTTGTGAATACTCAATGAAATTTTATGCAATTGTCTTGTTTCTATTGTTGTAGTAATTTTTTTTAATATATACTTGTGTTATGCCTATAAAGTCCATCATCCACAAACCTATTTTCTAAAAATCAATATTCTAGAGCGGCTCACCTCACTAGGCTGGTTGACTGACATTGTCATGCTGAGGCAAAGCATTGGGTGGCCATGGAAATGGAGGACTCAGAGGGTACAGCAAAGAGCTGGCCATGGATTGCCTCTCCACTGCCGAAGGTTCTGCATGACCATCCTACTCTGGGAAGCACTTTGCAAGTATCTAGGCACACCTTCCTTGATTTTTCCGCTGCCTTCGCCCATGGTTCCTATTTCGGGTAATCAGAAGTTCAAACCAGGCCTCCAGTAACCTCAGTTTGACTTCTTGGAGTCAGATGGCAAACTCTCATCTGCAGCATTTGCCTCCGCTGCAGAACCCCCCATAGACTTTTGCATCCGTCTTCAGCTTCGGCACTTTCTTTGTCAGTGTTCTCGTTCCCCAGGCATCTCTCATCAGCTCACAGAGTTGGAGAGTATTTGCCAAAAGAGGGAACCAATCCGCCACTGCCTTTCCACCATTTATGCTGCCCTGATACGACCGGAGATGAGTTTTATCCCCTCCTTCATTTCCCGGTGGGAATCTGACCTTGCTATACAGTATACCGAATCACAAAAGGAGAAAATCCTTCACTTTGCCCAGAAATCCTCCATGGCCACTAAGGACCAAGAGACCAATTATAAGATCCTGAAGAGGTGGTATAGGGTTCCCACTACCTTACACCATATTTCTCCACAAGTACCTGACACATACTGGCGGTGAAGTAGGGATCATGGCACACTGATACATATTTTCTGGGAGTGTCCAAAGCTTAGACTGTTCTGGCAAGATGTGGTCAGTACTTTCAAACACTTGACTAATGTCAATTTGGTGGATGACCCTGCAGCATGTTTGCTGCACCTCTCTCAAAGGCCCATTATAAAATACAAGACCTCTCTTACTATTCAGCTATTAAATGCGGCCAAGACATGCATTCCCTAGTGTTGAAGGTCTGTGAACCCGCCTTCGAAGTCTCTCTGGTTTACCAAAATCAATGGACATGGAAGACCTTACGGCTACACTCAACAACAGGGAGGAGTCCTTTGGTGACACTTAGAGGCCTTGGCAACACTTTGTCTTTACGGATGCCTATTTACAGGAAGTTTTGGACCCTGGTTAATTTCCCCTGGGACGTGTTATGAGGCCCCGGGAGAGAGAATCTGCTTTTTTGTTTCCTTAATGTCCTTTTCCCCTCTGCTCTGGGCATAAGCCCGGTCCCTCTATGCTGTTTATGTTCCTTTTCCACAATTTTTGTTTTTCCCCTCTTATTCCCTTGTCTTTCTCTGTTTCTCCCCTTTATATACTCTTTCAGTCAGTCTGGAATCTTTTCCATGCAGTTTTTTGCTGCTATTATGTATCTGATTATGTTGTTACATTTCATGTTTCTATTGGCATATAATCGTCACCAGGGGTCCCTTTACCTTCCCGTTTTTTTCTCATTGTATTTTCCATAAGATTGCTTCATTAAGTTGGGGCTATCGTATATATATTGGGAACCTTTGAGATGTGTGTGTGTGTTTTTTAGACCTCATTCTTGTTTGTGCCCCCTTTTGTCAAACTACTGGTGTAGCTCTGATGCTTTGTATGTTACCAGCATAACTATGTAACTGTATTTGTGCAATACTCTTGGTATGGTATGTATAATGCAACGTATGGTTCAATAAAGGAATTACAAAAAAAAAAAAAAAAACACGTGCAACTTGTTCTCTGACTCGAGTGCCTGTGAAATACCATGTGCCTGACTGCTGTGCACCTATCAGGGAATGGAACCTGGGACAAAAAAAGCCAGACTAGTCCCGGGCCTGTGCTACATGTGAATAATTAAATGTCTGTAGCCTGGCCACAGATTCACTTGTACTTTCAGTCTTGCATTATTGCAAAGGCAAGTTTTAATATGATTGGTCAGCAAGACAAGATGCCAAACAAAAAATATTTTTTTAATCTTTCATAACGAATCTATAAATAATGACGATTAAACACAAAATGTTACCTTTCCTCATAAAATGGTTGTTTTTTGGATCCATGATGTAATCTGGAACTAAACTATTATTGGACATGCTGTTGCTTTTCATCATGTTAAAGCTAGACTGTTCCACCACCAAGTCAATGGTTTGTTCTTCCAACTCATGTCCAAGGAATGTACATATCTTTTTTACAGTTCCTCTGTGATCCTGAAATAATACAATCATAAATTGTTAAATAGCACTGAGGTAGAAAGGAGCCTTAAAAATGATAGCTTAATGTTTTCATTTTTTTAGTGGATATTCTTGGTTTTAGATGTATTTTTTTTTGGAAAACACAGTCAAGTATTTTTAGAACAAAAGGTATTCACATGTCTCAATCCCTTACAAATCCACAAAATAATGGGTTTATTCATTTCATTCTAGTGGGTGGAGCCACGCAAATCATTCCCTTATTCCTCTGTGGCTAACTGTATATCCAGAACCACTGGTTTCTAGTACAGATACAGCCTAATATTATAGCACCATTTAATCCAAACTGCATTTAGCATGTCAGGCAACATCAGTATATGGAAACCATAGCATCTATAGCACAGGGCTTGGGGAGCAATCAGAAAATGTATAACCTAACAGGTTACGCTGAACAGGCCCAAAAGAAACCAAGAAAACCATCACTGAACCAGTGTGAGGCACAGCAGAGCCTTCTTATAGCAGTAGACATTTACTTCTCTCATTCCATCACAACTCACAAAAATATGGGAATTTTTCCCCATTTTGGTATAGCAGGTGGAGCTCACCTCGCCATAATCTGTTGGACTATATTTTCTCTTTGCTCCCCAAGCCCTACTGCCCAAAAGCTGTCGTTTCCCCATTTTTAATCTGTTTTGTGATTCATGTTAAACTGCCCAGTTGCCATCTCTGACTCATTGGTCAACCCAATAGTTTTTTTGCAGTGACATCTTTTAAATGACCTTCAAGCTTTGAGTTTACAGTACTGCAAGCTTTTCGGTGCTTTATTAGTATTTACAGGAAATGGACATTAAAGTGGATACACAGAACACTTAATTAGTTACCCTTTTCAGATCTTCATAGGTGACAAAAAAGAAGTTACTATTATCTTTCATCTGAATCCAACCTTTGATGTGATCAAACCAGGATCCAAAGGGTACTGCAAGATATTGTTAGAAGAAAAGATTTAGAAATGAGTGAAAAGCTTATCCAAGCTTTGGTTGTTTTTTTTTTTTTTAGCATAATTATGATCTTAGCATAACCAATTTACACAGCAAGGCAATATTCCAAAAATGCAATGTACTTGTGTTGTAAGAAAATGTATTTCAATAATTCCTAAAAGAAAGCACATGATGAATAAGTCATACATTGAACATTTAAGGATAAAGGGCCATTGGTATAGCTGCTGGTTCAAAGGAGTCTCCTTCCTTGCATTTGTTCCAATAGTGCCCCAGTTATTTTCAAGCACTATGTTATCAATTAGTCACGGCACATTTGCTGGTAGTCGCTGGTAACCATAAACTATTTATAACCATTTTTATGGTGTTCAGGGACAAATTGTTTTTACTGTCCAGGGAATTTTTTATAACAATGTCCCCTTTATCAAATCTACAGTGGGGCAAAAAAGTATTTAGTCAGCCACCAATTGTGCAAGTTCTTCCACTTAAAAAGATGAGAGGCCTGAATTTGTCATCATAGATATACCTCAACTATGAGAGACAAAATATGGAAACAAATCCAGACAATCATTGTCTGATTTTTGAAAGAATTTATTAGCAAATTATGGTGGAAAATAAGTATTTGGTCACCTACAAACAAGCAAGATTTCTGTCTCTCACAGACCTGTATCTTCTTTAAGATGCTCCGCTGTCCTCCACTCATTACCTGTATTATTGGCACCTGTTTGAACTTGTTATAAGTGTAAAAGACACCTGTCCACAACCTCAAACAGTCACACTCCAAACTCCACTATGGTGAAGACAAAAGAGCTGTCGAAGGACACCAGAAACAAAATTGTAGACCTGCACCAGGCTGGGAAGACAGAATCTGTAATAGGCAAGCAGCTTGGTATGAAGAAATCAACTGTGGGAGCAATAATTAGAAAATGGAAGACATACAAGACCACTGATAATCTCCCTCGATCTGGGGCTCCACGCAAGATCTCACCCCGTGGGGTCAAAATGATCACAAGAACGGTGAGCAAAAATCCCAGAACCACACGGGGGGACCTAATGAATGGCCTGCAGAGAGCTGGGACCAACGTAACAAAGGCTACCATCAGTAACACACTACGCCGCCAGGGACTCAGATACTGCAGTGCCAGACGTGTCCCCCTTCTTAAGCCAGTACATGTCCGGGCCCATCTGAGGTTTGCTAGAGAGCATTTGGATGATCCAGAAGAGGATTGGGAGAATGTCATATGGTTAGATGAAACCAAAGTAGAACTGTTTGGTAGAAACACAACTCTTCGTGTTTGGAGGAGAGAGAATGCTGTTGCAACCAAAGAACACCATACCTACTGTGAAGCATGGGGATGGCAACATCATGCTTTGGGGCTGTTTCTCTGCAAAGGGAACAGGACGACTGATCTGTGTACATGAAAGAATGAATGGGGCCATGTATCGTGAGATTTTGAGTGCAAACCTCCTCCCATCAGCAAGGGCATTGAAGCTAAAACATGGCTGGGTCTTTCAGCATGACAATGATCTCAAACACACCGCCCGGGCAACGAAGGAGTGGCTTCGTAAGAAGCATTTCAAGGTCCTGGAGTGGCCTAGCCAGTCTCCTGATCTCAACCCCATAGAAACCCTTTTGGAGGGAGTTCAAAGTCCGTGTTGCCCAGCAACAGCCCCAAAACATCACTGCTCTAGCCACTTCACGACCGCTCACTGTATATATACGTCATTTTTTTAAAGATGGATATCTCGGTAACGGCAGCATCTGCTGCCACAACCGAGATATCCATCTTTACAGCGAGCGGTTCTGTACACGATAATGGTGGTCTCAGCGGCGGGTTCGCCGCGAGATCACCGTTATCGGCGGCGGGAGAGGTGCCACCCCCCCTCCCGCCGCTCTCCCGCACCCTCCGCCGCTTACCGGAGCCGTCGGTAGCGGCGGAGGAGATCGGGACCTGTCACCGCTGAGGTACTGAGACGAGTGAGGCCAAGATGGCCCCCACCCGTCTCTATACCATGTGACGGCCGGAGCGACGTCATTACGACGGCTCCGCCCACTTCTCTTAAAGGCACAATTTTTTTTGTGTCATTTTTTTTAAACGACTTTTTTTTTTTTTTTTTGCATTTTAATCTAAATATGAGATCTGAGGACTTTTTGACCCCAGATCTCATATTTAAGAGGACCTGTCATGCTTTTTTCTATTACAAGGGATGTTTACATTCCTTGTAATAGGAATAAAAGTGATCCAAATTTTTTTTTTTTAAAACAGTGAAAAAATAAATAAAATAAAGTAAAATAAATAATAAAAAAAAAAAAAAAAAAATTTAAAGTGCCCTGTCCCGACGAGCTCACGCACAGAAGCGAACGCATACGTGAGTAGCGCCCGCATATGAAAACGGTGGTCAAACCACACATGTGAGGTATCGCCGCGACCGGTATTGCGAGAGCAATAATTCTAGCCCTAGACCTCCTCTGTAACTCCAAACATGCAACCTGTAGAATTTTTTTAAACGTCGCCTATGGAGATTTTTAAGGGTAAAAGTTTGACGCTATTCCACGAGCGGGCGCAATTTTGAAGCGTGACATGTTGGGTATCAATTTACTTGGCATAACATTATCTTTCACAATATAAAAAAAAATTGGGCTAACTTTACTGTTGTCTTATTTTTTTATTCAAAAAAGTGATTTTTTTCCAAAAAAAGTGCGCTTATAAGACCGCTGCGCAAATACGGTGCAAAAAAAAGTATTGCAATGACCGCCATTTTATTCTCTAGGGTGTTAGAAAAAAAACAATATATAATGTTTGGGGGTTCTAAGTCATTTTCTAGCAAAAAAACCTGTTTTAAACATGTAAACACCTAAAATCCAAAACGAGGCTGGTCTTTAAGTGGCTAGAGGAGATCTGCATGGAGGAATGGGCCAACATACCAGCAACAGTGTGTGACAACTTTGTGAAGACTTATGCCCCGTACACACGGTCGGATTTTCCGATGGAAAATGTCCGATCGGAGCGTGTTGTCGGACATTCCGACCATGTGTGGGCTCCATCGGAGCATGCCACGCATGCTCAGAAGAAATTCCGAGACGGAACAGCTCAGTCTGGTAAAATTAGCGTTCGCAATGGATACAGCACTTTTGTCACGGTGCAATGTAAAAAATGGTTTAATACAGCGCACTCTCTTCTCCTTTATAACGTGAGAAGAATTAAGTAGTTTTGCTGCTGATATTCACACAGACTTCTCACAAACTTCTTTCTTTATTATTTATCGGATTCTCTCAATATATTTTTATTTGTCACATCTGACAAAATTATTTTTGGGTTGTTTTCTTTTCTTTTTTTTTTTTTTTTTTTTTTTTTTTTTTTTTTTTAAAGGCTGTTTTTTGTATTTTTTTTTTTTTTTAGGTTTGTATTTTTTTCAGGGCTGATCTTTGTTTTATTTTTTGGTTCGTTTTACTCCCTAATATTTTTGTGTGTTTTGTGTGTCAAGTTACCACAACACCATTGATATCTTATATTATTTAATCTCAAGAAGGTTGCTTGGTGTTGGTGTCCCTTGTTAATTTCACATTGTATTTTTGAAACTCAGAACCAAACAAAGAGGGAGGCAACGCTGGAGAAACAGCTGAAATTAGCGAAGCCTTGGACCCCCAGGGCAGACATCAATTATTTAACATCAAAATTGGTGGCCTGAGGAGTCCATATCTAAGAGAGTGCAGTCTGGTCCAGAAGTCCCAGAGATCATGAAAGCAGCAGATGACATCTGTGTCCCCACGCTGTGCTGCATCTTTTGCCAGACCAGACTGAACCCAGGGTCATCACTTTCTGGTCTTCTTTCCATGCTTCCTTCACGACTGTGGCTCTGGTGTTGGAGATGTGGCAGGAGGAGGAGTAGGACCTGGAGAAGGAGGAAGAGTAGTATTAGGACCTGGAGGAGGAGGAGGAGGAGTAGTAGGACCAGGAGGAGGAGGAGGACCATGTGTGAGGTCACAAATGTGGGTAGCAGATGTTATTTGGCCCCTCAACCCCTTATTGAGAGCTTCCAAAATTAAGGACTCACACAGGAGTCGTTGGCCCTCTTCCATCTGCAGCATTTTGCAGGCAGTTATGCAAGCAAAGTCATGCTCCACAGTGTGGGGGGTTCTCAGGGCCTCTGTAGCCTTCCAAAAGTGGAGGGGAGGGACCTGCATATCAGGCAGCCTGCTTGGCCCGGCCACCTCCTGGCTGAGACTTCCCTGTGTATGAAAAAGGGACATGGTTTTAGTTTTTGCATCATCAATCACAATCATAATTAGTACTCCAAACTAACATCTAGTTAACATCATTGATTGGACAAGCAGAAATATTTAGAGAAATGCTATACCTGGCTCAAGCTGGGCTCCTCCACATGTTGCTGCCTGGAAGCCTCAGCTGGGGGGGAAGGAAGCGTGGAAGAAAGACTGGAGAGTGAGGACCTGGGTTCAGTCTGACCTGCCAGAAAATGCAGCCTGTCATAGTACCACAGCCTGGGGACATAGATGTCATCTGCTGCTCCGGATCTCTGGGAATCCTGGACCATCTTGCGCTCCCTTAGATAAGTGCTTTTCAGGCTACCAATTAGGATCTTCAAATAGGTGATGTCTGCCGTGGGGATCACCGTCTTCACAAATTCCAGCAAATGATCCAGTGCTGCCTTCCTCTTTGTTTGGTTCTTATATTCAGGGTGGTTTATCTCCCATAGACAAGGCAGCTCCCTGAACATATCAATGAAGATTGCCATAAAGTGGTTATCTTTCAAGATATCCATTTTCACTGCAAGACACAACACAAGACAAACCCTAATGTCAGGCAAAACTCTCCTAATCTTGTTACAATATAGGCCTCAATCTAGAAGCAGTATAGGCCCAAGTTTGGCTCTTACCTTCGTTATCACGATCGGCGCCTCCGATACTCCTTCCTCCGCTCACAGATCGTACGTACTACGCACGCGTGTTATGCTTTATACACACTGCGCATGCGTGTAACTCCGCCCGCCCCGACGTTCTTTCTAGTCTATTCCCCGCCCCTTTTCGTTCGGCACAGTAGGGGAAGAGCACATGGCGGAGTCAGAGCAGGTGCGTGCTAATTATAGCGACGAGTAGGAGGCGGAGGTAAGCCGGAAACGTCTGGATCCAGAAGGAGAAGATTTAAGGCATCAAATATGTCCTTTGGGGAGATGTTGGAGATGGTCGACATCCTGAAGAGGGCCGACTATGATGGAAAGTATGGACCTTACCCCAACCCCAATGTCCGAAAGGCCAAGATAATGGCGAAAGTGGTCAAAAGTCTGCACCGGAATTTCGGTCGATCGAAAGATCAGCTCAGGAAGCGGTGGTCGGACCTGAAATTAAGAGAGCATGAGCAGTACCGAAAGATCCGGAGAGTGCTGCAAAAAAGTAAGTAGTTGTCCTGTGTTCCTATTCTTTTTGTGTTTATTACGTTCGTGCTGATCCATGTGCTTTTCTGAACTGTTGTACAGTTTAAAATGGCAGCTTTCATGTTCATGGGCACATTATTCATTTGTATCAAACATTTTTATTTCGGCCTATAAAACACCATTGTTTTGGCCATATGCATTTGACCACATTTTTTAGGGCCTACTGGTATGAAAATAATTTGGTTGTGTAGATGGGTTTGTTACTAGAAGATGGATGTCTATGTCCTTACCAGGCCATGACATCATATAAAGTCCCTAGGGATGGAAATACATGATCTTACCAGATCACGGCTTCCTGAAAGTCCCTAAATCCCCCCTCTCTTCCTCAATTGTCGGGTTTGTTACTAGAATGAAATGCAAACTAGATTCTGTGTAAGGAGAGGACACTCAGCAGCTGTTTAGACATCTGGACACAGGAGCACTAGTGTGGAACACAAGAACACCCTTTTTATTAGGGGGCCCACACAGGTGCTCCAGTGTATACTATAGGGGTGTCTCCATCTGTGAAGCTTGTACAAGACAGGTAAAGTATTGAAGCTTGACAAAGTACCCAAAAAATTCTACATCTTGGAACTCTGCCAAAATCGACAATTGTACCCCACTTCCAAGCAATGTTTCACATTTATAGTTCTGCCATCAAATATCTGTGTGCTAAGTATACCATTTTTTTTCACATAGGGGAGAAAAGACTCGGAGGACACCCCTCATCCGAGGAGACCAGAGACCCCCCACCTCTGGAAGAAGGGGAAATCCCACAAAGACAAGCAGAGCAGGAGGAGGAAGACGTGGTGGAAATTGTCACCACAACAGGTGAGTGTCTGCGACCACAGGCTCAGGTAAGTGATGGATGCCCGCATATTTATAATACATGTTTTTTTTTTTTTGGTTTCTATCTTTTTAAGGTGATCATGATGTTGTGGATCCAGGGCATTTCACCTCGGAAAGTGCACAGATCCTGATTGGGGAGATCATGGGGTGTAATGTTGCATTGAAAAACATCAAGAAAAACATCAATGATGTTATTCAAAAAAATAAGAACATCATTGATGTTTTGGGGAGAGTTTAAAACCCCTCCAAAACCCTTTCTTTTATGTTGTGCTACAATTTTAAAATTTTTTGTCGAATTATAGAAAAGCCAAATTTTGAAGAGGCACACAGTGTGTCAACATGTGCTATCTGCCATCACGGAAGATCAATGGACGTGTTTTGGGGGTGCAACCCCTTCCTTAATAATAAAGTAGCTGAGAGGAAGGGGTTGCTCCCCCAAAACACGTCCCTTGATCCCCCGTGATGGCAGGTAGCACATGTTGACATTCGGCTATTTGTGTGCATCTTCAAAATTTGGCTTTTCCTGGGGTGACTTTACCCCACCTGAACGCAATATCAAACACAGTTTCTAAATACTCATGTCTGATACTACCTTCAAGTTCTACCAAATGTGAACTTTGTAAGTTCAAGATTTGTGTCTTTCTTGTGGGTTTGAAACATGCCTGTTTTATCTTAAATGGACATTTCTACTTTTTCTAATGCCACCCCAAAAATTGTTATACAACAAACATGTTGGTTTGTTTTAAAAACCTTGTCAAAATGCACATGTGATTGTGCAGTTATTAAAAAGATTGTTAATCAAGAATGTGTGGATAATTGTCTCAATGCTACAACACTTTTGTGGTGCTCTAATTGCTGCTTTCTGTGACAATGGGTGTTATTTCATAAGGGCAAATCCACTTTGCACTACAAGTGCAGTTTCAGTGCAGTTTCAAGTGCACTTGTAGTGCAACGTGTCTTTGCCTTTAGTAAATAACACCCAACAGTTCTTTGTATAAGGTTACACAATCACGCCATTTTCAGGACTCACCACATTTCTGTCAGGGGCAGCTAAAACAAACACAAGCAGTAAATTTCACCAAAGATTTGCTTAATTTTTTTTATTTGATAAAGGTTTCACACATTGTCTGGCATATTGATAGCCCCCCTACCCGCAACGAATTCAAGGTATCTTAGCCGGACATCACTGGCACTCAGGGAGGGCAAGCCAGGACGGCCACTTTCAAGCGCCGTCAGGGTTGGTTCATTTTGAATTCCGGCTTCAGGCCCAACTGAGCCAGCATAGTTGGCAGAATGTTGCCGTAAAAAGTTGTGTAGAACACAGCACGCCAGGATAATGTGATTCAGTTTGTACTCCGCCATATGTATGCGTGTAAGAAATAGGCGGAACCGGCTGGCCATTCCAAACATGTTCTCCACCACTCTTCTGGCTCTGGCCAGCCGGTAATTAAAAACCCTCTGGTCCGGGGTGAGGGTCCTCATCAGGAATGGCCGCATAAGATGGTCCCCCAGTGCAAATGCTTCATCCGCAACGAAGACGAATGGGAGTCCTTCCACATTGTCTTCTGGAGGTGGCAAGTCCAAGCTGCCATTCTGCAGACACCTGCAGAACTCCGTCTGGGCGATGACTCCACCATTGGACATCCAGCCATTCTTCCCCACGTCCACATACAGGAACTCATAAGTAGCCGACACCACAGCCAATATCACAATACTATTGAACCCCTTATAATTATAATAGTACGACCCCGAGTTGGGTGGTGGGATGATGTGGACGTGTTTCCCATCAATTGCCCCTCTGCAGTTAGGAAAGTCCCACCGCTGGGCAAAGTGGGAGGCCACCGTCTGCCATTCCTGTGGCGTGGAAGGAAACTGTTGAGGAAAACAAAAAAAAAATTAGTATTTTTGCACATTAAAACATGGAAAGCAGATTAGACACAAACATTCTTGGCCAACATCAAGATAACATTTATTAATGGGAATTTTTCAACACCAAAGTATAAGGTACACCTATCATATTTCCCCCCCCCTCTCCTGGGCCATTTCTAACATTATGGGGGGGGAGCTCTTGGACAGGTAACCCTCTCCACTTCATTGAGAGATGAATGCCTAAATAATGTGCATTACTTTCAACAGCCCCTCCTTAGTTACACTATCGGCAGCCCACTGGACAGGCAAGAAGTGTCATAATACAAAGATATAAATACACACTGTACACATTGAGCACATTTGGACATTCTGCTATTTACCTATCAAGATAATAATAGTATACAAAAACTTTAAACATTACCATTTTAAAGTATACAGGCAGGCCCTTGCACTACATGCTTTGGGGAATTCATCCATACATCTGACCACAAAACAGATGGGTATAGTGTGTATGGGTTTGGCAAGGTCAGCAGATAGATGATTGAGGATAGATAGAGAATTGTTATCAGCTGACTTAGCAGTTGGGGGGAGGGAGGGTTGATGATTTGGGGACCCCTAAATAAAAGCCTCTGGCACTCTGCCTGAATTTAAATTACAAATCACATTTTAGGGGGTGTTTGGGGTAAAGCACTACTATGGAGCTGATAAAATACATTAAGTGACTACATGAGGTGAATATAGGGGCAGGAGAGCATGCTGGGGAGGTAAGTGAAGGCAAATATGTATGAAGGACAAAAAAAAAAAAATTACATAAAAATCCAGCATGAATGAGGACAAGGGACATTCACAGCATATTACAATCATGGTAATTAGGGAATGAGGAAAGAAATACAATCAAACATTAAATACAATAAAATGTGATATTAAAGGATTAAAATCTTACCTTAATATACTCCTTCTGCAGGACCTGTATGATGGCAGAACAGGTCTCTGGGATTATGAACCCCAGAGCCTGGGGGGAGATGCCTGGCGAGAACTTGAGGTCCTGCAGGCTTCTCCCCGTCGCCAAGTACCGCAGGGTGGCGACGAGCCTCTGCTCCGGAGTGATGGCTTGCCTCATGCAGGTATCCTGCCTGCTAATATAGGGGGTCAGCAAAGCCAACAAACGGTGAAATACGGGGTCCGTCATCCGGAGAAAGTTCCTGAAATCATCAGGATTATTCTCACGGATCTCACGGAGCAAAGGCATATGACAGAACTGGTCACGCTGAAGCAACCAATTCTTGGTCCATGAACTCCTCCCCACCCTGTTCATGGACTGGATTTGTGTCAAGGTCAGGACCCCAACACCAAGCCCCCGCACAGCACGAACTCTACGAGAGGTACGTATACGCAACATGGCTAGAAAACGGTCGGCTGCTCAGAACGAAGTAACAGAACGCACTGAAGAACAGCAAGGCCTGTGAAGAGCGACCTGAAAAACAGTAACGAACGAACAAGAACACAATGACTAATAAGTCATGCGGAGCTTGCTTGAACGCACTGAAGAGCAGATACAAACCCACAAGCACAAACTGGACAGCAGAAAACGATCTGAAAACCACGAGTCTGAAAAAGCGCGAATCATCTCTCACCAAACTTTTACTAACACGAGATTAGCAAAAGGAGCCCAAAGGGTGCCGCGCTTGGTTCTGAAATGGCCTTTTCTATTCTCGTCGTACGTGGTTTACGTCACCGCGTTCTTGGCGATCGGAAATTCCGACATCTTTGTGCGACCGTGTGTACGCAAAACAAGTTTGAGCCAACATCCGTCGGAAAAAATTCTAGGATTTTGTTGTCGGAATGTCCGATCAATGTCCGACCGTGTGTACGGGGCATTACAGAAAACGCTTGACCTCTGTCATTGCCAACAAAGGGTATATAACAAAGTATTGAGATGAACTTTTGATATTGACCAAATACTTATTTTCCACCATAATTTGCAAATAAATTCTTTCAAAAATCAGACAATGTGATTGTCTGGATTTGTTTCCACATTTTGTCTCTCATGGTTGAGTTATACCTATGATGACAATTACAGGTGTCGCTCATCTTTTTAAGTGGGAGAACTTGCACAATTGGTGGCTGACCAAATACCTTTTTGCCCCACTGTATACTGATTCATTGCTCTAACGGCAGATAAGGTTTGAAAAAATGTACTTGAGAAAATGGGCTCTAGGCTCCCTTTTGGCACCCTGTAAAAGCAACTGCCGCATGGACTTTGCTAATTTAATAGATCAGCTTATGTAAAAAATTATATTCAAAAACGTTAGAGCTTATAGTTAATTTTATTCATACATTAAACCTACATATCCTGGCTTTTCCCCTACTTGCTTACAATGCTGTGTCAGTGCCTGGCTTCTACTAAAGTTCACTGGCTAGTCTTAATACCACAGTAATCAGATCATACAATATAGCTAAACAAATACACCAAGACTAGGGGCAGAACGGACGAAGGAGATGCCAGAATGCCTAAAATGATCACTATATGAGTAGGGAAACTGTTGGCCGTCTCTACTAAAAGTTCAGCTCCAAGGTATAGTGGGTGAACTATAAACACATATGACATTATTTCTCCTCCAAAAAAATATACACATTGTGAAAAGACAGTAACAGTTAGGACCCAGTCAGCCTGTACTGGCAGGCAAGGAAGTCCAAAACCAGTCTAGAACCCCTGTGGTATAAACTGGAATGTCTCTAATATTCTGTAACACAATGCGCGAGTGGCCAGGACCAATTGATCCGCACTCGAGCCATTGGCTTCAAGCGCTGATCGGTTGCCGGTCGGCTGGTGGTTTTCCAACATGCCCATTCAACAGAAGTCGGACATTAGGGCGGCATGTGTTGGACAGGCTGCTGTACACATCGGTCGAATTCGGCCAGTGTGTACCAGCCTTTAGAAACTCTCCACCTAATCAGAAAGTTACAGGAAACGCACAGGAGACCATTAAGTTTATCTATTCATAATATGTCAAAAGACTTGTCCTTTTTAATGTTTTATGACTAGGACAGTAGAGCCTTCTTAGAACAGAAGGTATCCACATATTTCATTGCATCACATATCCCAACAAAAGAGGATATTTTCTCAATTTAGTCTGACTACGAAGCACCCGTTCTCTACCTTTTCAGTTGCACCTGCGTTGCTAGGTGCTGATAACGTAACTCCATAAAGACCATTGTTTAGAGACTTCTCCTCCCAGCAGCACTCACTATCAACTGCATAAAAACCTCCCTCACAGGTGCACTCTGAAAGCTGCTGTAGAGCGCCCTGCTGAGCTGGTTGATTGGTTGTGTGGGCTCAGCATTCAAGAAAGGACATATGGCAGCATCTTTTGTAAATTAAGAACAAATCCTAAAATAATTTAACCAAGTTACTGACTTAAACCTAACAAACTATATCACCGTGTGAGAACTGGATCATTTATTTGATAATGGGATTTGTGGGATTGGGGTGGCCATCGTCTTTTGTGGGTTACTAACTAAGCCTCAACTTATCAAATGAATACAGGAAAATACATGTGACAGTCGCCATCTTCTTTTGTAAGTTAAAGTGGTTGTAAATGCTGCCATATACCCAGTGAAGTAACTGGCCCCAGGTGATACACAGGGATGAAACAAATCCTCCTACGTAAGTTATACCTGTTTATCAGCAGTCTTCTCTTCTCTACATCCATTTAAAGTGCAGAATTTATAAAGCTTGTCTGAGTGGTCAGAAAATAGGGGGCAAAGAGCTGAAGTTACACTCTGCAGAGCTCAGTGAGGAGAGGTTTAAGAGCTGAGTGGAGGGAAGGGACACACACCCCTGTCACACAGCATACAGGAACACAGCTGAGGCTGTCAATAAGCTGGAGGACCCTCCCCGTCACCATTTTTCTCTTGGTGTCAGGAAAACTTGTCAGAAGTGAGTCATGCTAATAGCAGAGGAACGAGTCAGCAGACAGAAATGATACTTAGTGCTCTGGATTGAGGCAAGTACACACAACAGAGGTATATGATTGGTTCAAATTTCATGTCTGAAGTTTACAACCACTTTAATAACTAATCCTTATCTAACTAAATTACTGATTTAAACTTAATTCTATCTTGGGAATGTCTGTGAATTGGAACATTTATTTGGGGGTCTATTAATTACATCAGATAGTGTTTTCTAAACAGGCCTTTTTTCAGCCACACAGGCACTAAGGGAAGCCTGCAAATGATATAACAAGGAGTGTAGAGCTTCTGACTGCAAATTAATGCCATGTTGTTGGATGAACACTGTGGTTGGGTCATGTTGAACAATTTCACGGGTTGGCCAGTGGGGTTCCAAGGCCTAATTTTCTCCAGTGGGCCCCAGTGTCCCAGTCTGCCCCAGACTGCATCACATTAACAGGACCAACTGGCATGAGGGAATATAAGTATCCTCGTTCAGACACAGGCTCTGTTGGGCAAAAGCGAGTAAATGGTACCTCACAATTTTATTTTGTCTACCAAGTTAACATACAATAGCTTAGTAATCATTTTTCTTTTTTGAGTGTCACACTTGCATTTACCTCTGCCTTCCAAGAAGTCCTCCATGAATTCATCAAAGCTATTGGGTTTCCTAATGACAAAAGACATGTGGGCATAATGATACAGAGATACCAGAACATCTTTTGGATTTCTCGCTGTATATATAACCTAAAATAGAACAAAAACAGAAATTGTGGAAAAGCAACCATTAAATATAATCTTACATTCTCATACCCCCATCTATACAGGTTCGAAGAGGTACCAATCAGGGGTGTCCTCTGTCTCCGCTGTTTGCGGTCGCTATCGAGACGTTGGCACTGAGATTTCGCCAGTCTCCTCTCTTTAAAGGCATCACTATGGGTGAGAGAGTAGATACTATAGGACTATACGCAGATGACATTATTTTATATATGCAGGATACCTCTGCCTCATTAGGAATAGCAATGCAAATCGTAGACAAATTTGGCACGTATTTGGGCCTTAAAATTAACTGGCAGAAGTCAGCTCTGATGCCCTTTTTCTCGCAGGCCCTTCCATGCAGTGATCCTCCATGCCCTCTTAAAGCGGAGTTCCGCTGAAAAAAAAAATATTAAAAGTCAGCAGCTACAAATACTGCAGCTGCTGACTTTTCACATTTGGACACTTACCTGTCCTGGGCACCCGCAATCTTTCCCTCGGCTCTGGGGTTGAGGCGCTGCCATCTTCGGTAAGGAAATCAGGAAGTGAAGCCTTGCGGCTTCACTTCCTGGTTCCCTACTGCGCATGCACGAGTCGCTCTGCGCCATTTCACTCATCCCTGCTGTCTTCTGGGACCTGTGTGTCTCCCAGAAGACAGCGGGGGGGATGGAGTAGGCGCCGGACGTGGCGTAGGTCACTGCGATCACTGCGATGATCTATGCCCAGAAGTGGGAGCAAATACCTGTATTACACAGGTATCTGCTCCCCCCCCCCCCCCCCGACAGGTGCCAAATGTGACACATCGGAGGGGGGGAGGATTCCAAAAAGCAGAAGTTCCATTTTGGGGTGGAACTTCGCTTTAAGGTAGTGACCTCGTTTAAATATTTGGTAATCATTATTACCCTGTCTCCTTCAGAGGCTTCCCAAGCGAATCTGGACCCTCTGGTTATGATGATAAAAGCTAAACTTACTGTCTGGGCCAAACTTCCCCAGTCTGTGGCAGCCAGAATTAATCTTATTAAGATGATCCTTCTGCCCAAGTGTCTGTATGTGCCTACCTCAATACCAAAATCATTTTTTAAAACCCTGGACACACTACTTTTCACCTTTATTTGGGCCCCCCATAGGCGGAAACTTAAATTCTCCACTCTGCAGCGCCCTAAGGCTGATGCTGGCATGGCATTGCCTAACTTATATTATTATTATTTGGCTGGTCGGCTACGCTATCTGACAGACTGGTTGGACCGGCTACACCGGCAATGGTTGAGTCATATCTCGCCTATGTCCTTAAAATCAAACATCTGTTGATAGCACTGAAGGCACCTATGGCAGCACGGGGGGAAAGGCATATACCAATATTGACATTGGCCCGTACGGTGTGGAGGTAGACCAAGAAAATTACACATTTTCAGGGTACCAATGAGACACTACCACTCTGGCACAATCCAATGGCACAATCCAATGTTCCCCCATTTAAAGCAATTTGTGGACTCTGGATTCTGGGAGCGTAGTGGAATGGTTTCTCTGGACAACATCTATGATGGAAATGTAATCAGGTATAGTATGTGGCGCTGATCTATCCTCAAGTACCAAACTACGGAAAAAGGATCACCAATGCTGCACCAATCAGTTTGAGTACAATCTTCCTATTACAAATACAAGTGTGTAACAATAAACCTTAAGACCACTCCAAAAAACGGAAAAAACAGATTGCTACCACAATATTACCATATGACTTCTTACTTCCAAGTGCACAGTGCATATATATTAAAAATACCACAGTATAACCCCTACATCACAATATTGACTTGTGAATCTTCATGCTTAAACTTACATAAACTATTAAAGTGCTTTGCGCAGAGTGCAACTCCTGATGCGATAAATAATACAAATAATGATAAGTGACACAGTGTGCAAAATAATCATAAGTTGCATAATATGTGACTGAAAGTACAGCCCAAAAATTATTATAGTGCAGAGAAATATATATGTGTGGTTCCTCGTGCTGTAAAATATAGGGTGTGCACTGCTCCTCTCTAAAAATATGACAATTGTGGAAAAATGTAAAAATGGCCCAGTGTGCAAAATACTCATAAATGCATATCTGCGACTATAGATGCGAGAAAAAGCCCCGCATCAACATATAGGCAGTAATAGTATACAGAGAGTGATTGTGCAATGTAGTCATACATGCATCGCTTGAGATGCGATTAAACACCCAACATCCACAATTAGACAGTGTAGTACATAAAAAGTGACAATAGTGCAATAAAGTCCACACCAATGCTGTTGTCATGCAATGTGACTTCCACACAAAAAAGTCTATTCTAAAGTGCAAATAAAAATGACTTGTGCTGAATTATTCCACTTCATTTCTGGTGCACACACCAATTGTTTCCCCCAGCCTCTCACCTCCAGTGGCGGCCCCCAATGGGCTGAATCAAGCAGATGGATAGTGCTTTGGTGGAGAGGATGGGTTTCCTGAGGCGATTCACCTTCCCCGGAGGATGTCCATGGATCTGGCTCTCTGTCACGATTCCCGCCACTCACAGCAATCCCAGAGTAGTGATAAGGAAGAAAGGAATAGCTTCCATAGTGTAGTAGTTTAAATGAAGTTTATTGTAACAAACGTAATAACTTACATTAAGGTAAAAAACGAGCAGTAGAAAAGCAATAGGCTTCCGGGTTCGGCCGTACCCGGGAAGCGTCGGCACCTGGCTCCCCCTACCCTGACGCGTTGCGTCACACCACGTGACTTTCTCAAAGGGATGAAAGAGAAAGTCACGTGGTGTGACGCAACGCGTCAGGGTAGGAGGAGCTATTCCTTTCTTCCTTATCACTATTCTGGGAATGCTGTGAGTGGCAGGAATCGCGACAGAGAGCCAGATCCACGGACATCCTCCAGGGAAGGTGAATCGCCTCAGGAAACCCATCCTCCCCACCAAAGCACTATCCATCTGCTTGATTCGGCCCATTGGGGGCCGCCACTGGAGGTGAGAGGCTGGGGGAAACAATTGGTGTGTGCACCAGAACTGAAGTGGAATAATTCAGCACAAGTCACTTTTATTTGCACTTTAGAATAGACTTTTTTGTGTGGACATCAGAAGTCACATTGCATGACAACAGCATTGGTGTGGACTTTATTGCACTATTGTCACTTTTTATGTACTACACTGTCTAATTGTGGATGTTGGGTGTTTAATCGCATCTCAAGCCGCAGAGATGCATGCATGACTACATTGCACAATCATCACTCTCTGTATACTATTACTGCCTATATGTTGATGCGGGGCTTTTTCTCGCATCTATAGTCGCAGATATGCATTTATGAGTATTTTGCACACTGGGCCATTTTTGCATTTTTCCACAATTGTCATATTTTTAGAGAGGAGCAGTGCACACCCTATATTTTACAGCATGAGGAACCACACATATATATATCTCTGCACTATAATAATTTTTGGGCTGTACTTTCAGTCACATATTATGCAACTTATGATTATTTTGCACACTGTGTCACTTATTATTTGTATTATTTATCGCATCAGGAGTTGCACTCTGCACAAAGCACTTTAATAGTTTATGTAAGTTTAAGCATGAAGATTCACAAGTCAATATTGTGATGTAGGGGTTATACTGTGGTATTTTTAATATATATGCACTGTGCACTTCGAAGTAAGAAGTCATATGGTAATATTGTGGTAGCAATCTGTGTTTTTTCCGGTTTTTGGAGTGGTCTTAAGGTTTATTGTTACACACTTGTATTTGTAATAGGAAGATTGTACTCAAACTGATTGGTGCAGCATTGGAGATCCTTTTTCCGTAGTTTGGTACTTGAGGATAGATCAGCGCCACATACTATACCTGATTTCAATTACTTATTCATTGGGGTGTGTGAGTGCACTCTTCTATGTTGGCAGCTTCTTATCTGGTACCATATTTTAATGCTTAGGTTGGATTTTTCATTGATGAGGTTGTGGTTTTGCGCATTAGTCCCTGCCTTTTTGTTTTATGATGGAAATGTATTGGCTTCTTTTGAGGGATTGCAAAGGAAATATGAATTGCCCCAATCAACCTTTCATAGGTATTTACAACTTCGACATGTGCTACATACTCAATTTTGTATTCCTGACATTGACTTCTCTGAATACCCACTGATAAGAGTTCTTCAATCTCAGGGTAAAACAAGGAAACTGAGGCGCCTCTGGGTGCAGACTTTAAAACAATTTATTATAAAAACAGCAAGGTTTGCACTCACGTTTAAGAAGGAGTTTTCAAGCATAAAATAGTCCCAAGGCAATCAAGGGGGTCTGTGGAGTCATCTCTCTCAAGCTTGACAAAGGAGCGCAGCAGTCACGTCACTCACAGCTAGCCGGCTCAGGAAACGCGTCGCACAGCGTGTGACATCATCATCCCTTGCCTGGATCACTGTTTGCTATTCGAGCCTCGCTTTAGTGTTCTTCCTCGCTGTCGGCCAGTATCCATCCAGCGCTTCGGGACAACCCAGAGGTTACATATCCATCGCTGAGAGAGATGACTCCATGGACCCCCTTGATTGCCTTGGGACTATTTTATGCTTGAAAACTCCTTCTTAAATGTGAATGCAAACCTTGCTGTTGCTGTTTTTTTGTTAATAAAGTCTGCACCCAGAGGCGCCTCCGTTTCCTTGTTTTACAGTGTTTTTGGGAATATGGCTTTCACTCCCACCGGAAGGCTGCCATGAATGTGGACTACACATATTACCTCCACCATCTCATCCGCTGTGTTACATCACGGACTCTACTCTCAATACCATTTCCTCATCCAAATTAGAGTTCATTTATGTATATTGCCATATGTTTGGATTTTTGCTTTTAATTCTTGCGCCAAATACATGTCATTTTTCTTCGATCTCAGGGCCCTAGGAGACTTATCTCAACTCTGTATCTACATTTACTCTCTGCCATGACTAGTGGGGCTCCACTGGAGGTGCGCATCAAGTGGCAACCACTTGTCCCAGATTTGTCTGATGAGGATTGGGAGGAGGTATGCTCTGTCCATCTATCTGTATCTCCCAAAGTCAACAATAAATGAATCCACCTTTATATGCTACATCAAACACACCTGACCCTGCTCAGACTGCACCCAATGCACCGTATACCTACCTCTGCCTGCACTAGGTGCACCTGTCCACACGCGAATTTTGCACATGTTATGTGGCTCTGTCCAGTTATAGTGAGATACTGGTAACAGGTGACAGAGATATTGTCTGCAGTCTTATCAATTCCTGTTCCATGTACCCCACTGGTGTGTCTGCTGGGGGTTCTCGATGAGGAGCAATGGCCAAGACATATTAGAACCATACATACATGGCTTTGGTTAGTGAATCAGGTATTACACTATGAAAACTCATATTTGAACACAGGGGTTGCCCAATTAAGTATAATAAAGTGTGGGATGCTTGGTGTTCTTCTGCCCTTACTGTAACCAACACGTAACTATATCACTAAAAGATTTGAGAAATAGCTATTGTACTTTTGTGTTTCTATGGTATATTTTCTATAACATGTGTATCGGGATCAAAATGCTGAGACATGCAGTGTACTTGTAAAGACATCGAAATGTTTGCACTGTAAGATGGACCGCACTGTTTTGTTTGCTCATGTTGAGCGCATTTGATAACTGTCATTGTCATGTACCTTTTTTCAATAAAAAGAGTTAAAAAATATATATAATCTTACATGAACAATGAACCAGGGATGAAGATTGTTTAGCTGATCCATGCCTTAAACATCTACAAGTTGTGGAATATTAACATCTTTAAAATTAAAACTTGTAAAGGAAAAAAAAACAAAAAACAAAAATATCTCTATACTTACCTGCTCTGTGCAATTGAATTGCACAGAGCGGCCCTGATCCTCCTGTTCTTGGGTCCCCCGCTGGTGCTCCTGGCCCCTCCTCTCTGTCCAGTGCCCCCATGGTAAGGCACTTCCCATGGCGGCACTCGTGCATACTCGCTCCTGAGCCCTGGTGCTGCATCTATTGACACAGACAGTGGGACTCAGCCCTGTCCTCCGTCACTGGCCTTGATTGACAGCAACAGGAGAAAATGGTTCCCAATGCTCCAGCAAAGCCAGTGAGACAAGGAAGTGAGGAGAGAGAGAAGCTGCAGACGTGCATCGCGCTGGTTCGAATGAGCCAAAACCGGTGTCTAAACATTTGGTACCTTAATGCAAGGGTGCATTAAGGTAAAAAATGTTTAGGCTTTAGAACCACTTTAACTGTAGAATGATATAAAAATGGCACCATTGAACCACTTTTAATTTAAAGCCTAACTCCAGGTTTTCTTTCACTTTAAATAGTTAATTTGGGCCAAGCTGGTCCAAACAAACTATTTAATTTTTTCCATTTACTAATAGATGTGATTCAAGTAAATAGCAATCACTATTTCTCTGCAAGCTATTGGATAGTATATTATTATCACGGTTCTCGAATCCTCTGTCCATTAGGGAATGCTGGTTTAAATTGAATTTAAGGTAACAATTGTAAAACACAGATGGAGGTCATCATTCACACAGCATTCAGTTGAATAAGTCCCATTCGACAGGCATTTTTGGCATGAGAATACCCCCATCCACTGCCTTTTCAGGCTTAAGGGGGATCATTTGGGGGGGTAAAAGGCAGTTCAACCACAAGTGTAAATGAGGCATTAAAGTGCTTGTATTACCCATATTAACCAATAAAATTTACACCATCGCTTTTCCATAAAATAATATCAAATTTGTTGCCATAAACACCCCATACAAATTACATTTTAATTCATGACACCCCTTGTGTTGATTGAAACTATTTTGAAACCCAGAAAATATTTTGTATAAAAAATGCTTACCTTAGCTTTTGAAGAAAAGAAAGACTTTGGAAAAAACTGTATGGGCAAATGAGAAGAGAATAATCGAGGAGATTGGTTTTCATCCACTAGCTTTACTCCAGGACCGCAGACATCAAGCCAGGGGATTCTTACGTAGTTAGGGACTTTATGGCACCAGGAAATGTCACCATTACTGCGGATAAGACTCAGGATTTCCATCATCCAATTGGTACCTAAAAATAAATACAAAAGAAGATAAACAGCTGTCAACAATATAGAATAATTGTGTACTGGGCTATTAAGCTGGTGTAGGATAGGGACAACTGTGCCCAAATTCTTTCCACTTAAAAGCTACCTAAAAATCTCTACCCACTTCTAGTAACAAATCACAAGACATCAAATATTCCAATGGTCTTCCCTTTCTCTACTTTACTTGTTCTGCAAGTGCAGAGGTGACCCTTTTGGTAGAGGCATTTGCTTCATCATGTCTAAGCTGTTACCCTGATGTCAGGTGATTTTGGT
This sequence comes from Aquarana catesbeiana, assembly GCF_042186555.1. Lineage (NCBI taxonomy): Eukaryota > Metazoa > Chordata > Amphibia > Anura > Ranidae > Aquarana > Aquarana catesbeiana. Next base: position 137,697,008 of record NC_133333.1, on the reverse strand, counting down.
GATTCGATGATGAGTACTGAGTGAATATTCAAAAAACAGCAACAGATGTGAAGTAAGCATAGATCCACAGAATGATTAAAGCAGAAGCAGGGAGAACCTTGCACGGTGTTCCTCAGGTACAGCTGCCTCTCCAGCAAGGAAAACAGCAAGCAGCATAATAGTGACATATCAAACTTCAAATTGTGTGAGATTTTCAGTCAGACACACACCGCCTTATATTAATAATGTACAGCACTGAGGCTGTAGACACTGGAGTGCCTAGGCACAGGAAGGATATGCTTGCATAAAGTAAATTTTCAGGGTACTGCTTAGGCACAATATACATTTTCAGATGTTGCCTATGTAGCCCCGATGTGCAGAATTTCTGCCCACCACTGCATGGACCGGACTGTAACAGAGGCTTTCATTGCCTCTGCAGCTGCCAACGCAAGTATTTCTCCCTCTCCTCGGCTGCTTGTCTAGGAAGCGAGAGAGGGCACAGGACAGACAGGACTCTGTTAAGGTTATTTACAGCCACATAGTGCCCACCATCGCAACCCACCCCCCCATGTTGCAGAAGGCACTTTGGCTGCTATGCAGCCTGGGAAGACCGAGGACTGCTGGGAACTGCCTGACAAATGTAGTACCCAGAGACATCATCGGGTTCATAGGGGATCGTCATCCTGTGCCTCTGCTCACATTACCAGGTCAGTGGAAAATTGTCATGGTGGATTCCTGAGCCACAGCTGACATCACCAGGTCCAGACAGAGAATGGGAGGAGGAAAAATCCCAGATCACTTGGTGGTGAAAGGCCATTGGTCACAAATTCCTGGCCACTGCTTAAAGGGACAGAGACACATATTTTTAGGATACAGCTTGGGCACTTACACCCAGTATTGTGTATTCTACTCAAGTCTGAGCACTCCAACACTTGAACTTTGGGCCCCAACGATTACTAACACACTGGTCAGTGGGAGGGGTTTGAAGAGACCAATGGACCTTTAGTTCTCAGTACCAACCCTTAGTTAGGACCTCCCTGGTTTCAGGGTTTGGGGCAGAGACATTAGGTCCTCCCAGTTGTTTATAGTGCTATTGATTTGCTGTGTGCATTGCATAAATAAGTAGTCATTCTTTATCCTCTGTGTGTCAGAGGATGTGACATCGCCATAAGGTCATTGTCATCCAGAGTCAGAGGACCTGAATCTGAATGTCAGCGGCTCATTTGGGGTAAACACTATACCTATAAAACAGTGAATCTTCATTTTTTAAATTCAGGTTTACCTTAAACACGGGGGGGGGGTGCAAAAGTATACCTGTCTGCTTGAGACAACCATTTGCTTTTAGGAAAGCTCCAGACAGCAAAAATGGCTATAGGTGCTAGGCTTCTGTCTGCAAGTCTAACAGGAGTGGTGTTGCACCACATGTGTGCAATGTGATAATAAGCAAGCATGGCATGCTGCATATAAAGTTGGCATGGCTTAAAGTATATGTAAATCTTAAGAACAAACTTCTCTTATTTGCTCCCTTTGGGTCTAATAAATATACCATTGGAAGCATGTTGTCATATCTGTTCTATAAGTGCAAATAAATATCTGCTGGCCATATCAGAAATTCAGAACTGTCCTGTGTCATATCTCCCTCCCAGTTCTTGTCTTGGACCACTGAATAGTTAGTCCATACGTTATGGAGAATAGGATAAGAGAAGAGTTTGAGTAGTTTAGCAAAAGACATCTGGGGAGGGCTGACACCACTCCATCCACAAAGTGCATGTTGTCAGCCCACAATTATGCCCTGTACACATGGTCGGGTTTTCCGACGGAAAATGTGCGATCGGAGCTTGTTGTCGGAAATTTTGACCGTGTGTGGGCTCCATCGGACTTTTTCCATCGGAATTTCTGACACACAAAGTTTGAGAGCTGGCTATAAAATTTTTTGACAACAAAATCCATTTGCGTAAATTCCGACCGTGTGTGGACAATTCTGACGCACAAAGTGCCACGCATGCTCAGAATAAATTCCGAGACAGAACTGCTCGGTCTGGTAAAATTAGTGTTCGTAATGGATATAGCACTTTTGTCACTCAGCAATGTTTTAAATTGTTTAATGCAGCACACTCTCTTCTTCTTTATAATGCTAGAAGAATTAAGTTGTTTTGCTGCTTATATTCACAGACTTCTCACAAACTTCTTTCTTTATTATTTCTCATGATTTCATGAATATAATATTTTTATTTGTCACATCTATCGAAAAAAAAAATATTTTTTATATATATTTTTTTGTATTATTTGTTGTATTTTTTTTTTAATCCAGATCTCCTGTTTTTTTTTTTTTTTTTGTGATCTCCAGAATTGTTTTGGGTGTGTTTTGTGTGTCAAGTTACCACAACACCATTATTATCTTGTCTTTTTTAATCTCAAGGAGATTGGTTGGTGTTGGTGTCCCTTGTTAATTTCGCATTGTATTTTTGAAATGTACCTGCCTCCTCACAAACAAACTGTCCTTTTTGAAGGAAAACACACATAGGCAAGTATTAGTTCCAAAAAATACCTTTTATTAAGGGGTCCTAACCAAATAAAGAGGGAGGCAATGCTGGAGAAACAGCAGAAATTGGCAAAGCTTTTGGCCCCGAGGGCACACATCAACTATTTTCAGGCAAAATTGGTGGCCTGAGGAGTCCTTATCTAAGGGAGTACAATCTGGTCCAGAAGTCCAAGAGATCATGAACAGCAGCAGATGACATGTATGTCTCCAGGCTGTGGTCATACAAGAGCATGCATCTTTTGTCAGACCAGACTGAACGCAGGCCATCACTTTCTTGTCTTCCTTGCACTCTTCCTTCCAGGCTGTGTCTGTGGTGTTGGAGGTGTGGCAGAAGGAGGAGGAGGATGCAACTCACACAGGTGGGTATTGGGTGTGAATTGGGCCCTCATCCTCTTATATAATGTTTTATAAATGATTTCCTCACACATGAGGTGTTGGCCCTCCTTCATGTCCTGCAATTTGGTGGCAGCCATGGAGGCAAAGGCCTCTTCATGAGTGGGAGGTGGCTCTGAGGGACGCAGAAGCCTCCTGAATCAGCCTGAGTGCTGACTCTTCTACGTTACTCCTCTTCCTGTTTGGAAGGCGGAGGGGAGGAACCTGCGGTTCTGTCAGGCTCCTACTGGGCCCGGCCTCCTCCTGGCTGCCACTAACCCCGCCTCCTCCTGTGTGCCACATTCCACAGCCTCCTCCTGTGTGCCACATTCCACAGCCTCCTCCTGGCTGAGGTCTTCCTGTGTATGAAAAAGGGACATAGTTTTAGTTTTTTCTTCATCTTTACACACAATTTTCATCTCATGACTGTTGCAAATTGAATGCTAATAAATAGAAAAGACTATCATTCTGAGCCCAGCATTTTTCATTCTTGTCACAATTATTTTTGCCCACTACTGTCTATTGATATGTAAACGCCTTTATTAAATCAGCAATTCGTGATTAATAATAACATCTAGTAAACATCATATATTTATTGACCAGAAATCTGTTGAACAATGCTATACCTGGCTCAAGCTGGGCTCCTCCACTTCTTCCTGGCTGAAAGTCCCAGGTTGGACATCGGAAACCTCAGCTGGGGTGGAAAGAAGAGTGGAAGGTAGGGATGAAAGTGATTCCCTGACTTCAGTCTGGTCTGACAGAAAACAAAGTCTCCAATAGTACCACAGCCTGGGGACATAAACGTCATCTGCTGCAGCTCCTGATCTCTGGGAATCCTGGACCTTCTTGCGCTCCCTAAGATATTTGCTCCTCAGGCCACCAATTTTGGCTTTTAAATAAGGGATGGTTGCCATGGGGACCACCGGCTTCACCAACTCCAGCAGTTTCTCCAGTACTGCCTGCCTCTTTTGTTTATGATTATAATGCGGGTGTTTCACCTGCCACAGACAGGGCAGCTCCCTGTATTTGTTTATGAACAGGGGGAGGAAGTTGTGATCATTGAAGCCATCCATTTTCTCTGCAAGAAACAACACAAGACAAACCCTAATGTCAGGCTAAACTCTCCTAATCTTGTCCCAACATAGGCCTCAATCTATAAGCAGTATAGGCCCAAGTTAAACTTGTACCTTCGTTATCACGATCGGCGCTTCCGATACTCCTTCCTCTGCTCACAGATCGTACGTATGACGCACGCGTGTTACACTTTATATACACTGCGCATACGTGAAACTCCGCCCGCCCCTGACGTTCTTTCTAGTCTATTCCCCACCCCTTCTCTTTCGGCGCAGTGGGGGAGAGCACATGGCGGAGACAGAGCAGGTGCATGATAATAGCAGCAACGAGGAGGAGGAAAGCCTGGAGCCAGAAACGTCACGATCCCAGAGGAGGTTTAAGGCCTCAAATATGGCCTTTGTAGAGATGGTGGACATATTGAAAAGGGCCCACTATGACGGAAAGTATGGACCTTACCCAAACCCAAATGTCAGAAAGGCCAAGATAATGGCGAAAGTTGTCAAGAGTCTGCACAGGAATTTTGGGGTACGACGATCCAAAGATCAACTGAGGAAACGGTGGTCGGACTTCAAATTAAGGGAACACAATCAGTATAGAAGGATCAGGAGAGTGCTGCAAAAAAGTAAGTAGTTGTCCTGTGTTCCTATTCTTTATTTTCATTACGTTCGTGCTGCTCCATGTGCTTTTCTTACTGTTGTACAGTTTAAAATGGCAACTTTCATGTTCATGGGCACATCAATCGTTCGTAGGAAACATTGTTCGTTCGGCCACTAAAATACGATGTTTTGGCCAGATGCAGTTCAATACCGTTTTTCTGGCCTACTTCTATTAAAAAAAGTTGGTCGTCTAGATGGGTTTGTAACTAGAATGAAATGCAAACTAGATTCTGTGTAAGGAGAGGACACTCAGCAGCTGTTTACACATCTGGACACTGGAGCACTAGTGTGGGACACCAGAACACCCTTTTTATTAGGGGGCCCACACAGGTGCTCCAGTGAATAATATAAGGGTGTCTCCATCTGTGAAGCTTGCACAAAACAGGTAAGTATTCAAGCTTTACAAAGGACAAAAAAAAATCTTCAGTTCGGAACTCTGCCCAAATAGACAATTGTACCCCACTTCCAAGCAATGTTTCATATTCCTATTTCTGCCGTCAAATATCTGTGTGCTAAGTATACCTATTTTTGTTCACATAGGGGAGAAAAGACTCGGAGGACACCACTCATCAGTGGAGACCAGGGACTCCCCACCTCAGGAAGAAGGGGAAATCCCCCAAACCCAACCAGAGGAGGAGGAGGGAGACATTGTAGAAATTGTCAACACAACAGTTGAGTGTCTGCGACCACAGCTTCAGGTAAGAGATGGATGTTTTTTTGTAGGTGATCGGGATGTTGTGGAAGAGGAATGTCATTTCACCAGTGAAAGTTCCCAGATCCTCATCGGGGAGATAATGGGGTGTAATCGAGATTTAGAAAACATAAAGCAAAACATCAATGATGTTCAAAACAAAATTAAGAACATCATTGATGTTTTAGGGAGAATCTAAAACACCCAGAAATCCCTAAATTTCGTCTGCTTTTTTTTTTTATGACTAAATTTTTTTACGTATGTTAAAAGCCAAGTATAGAAGATGCACACAGTGTGCACCCACAAAACACGTCCATTGATCCCCCATGATGGCAGCTAGCACATGTTGACATTGACAATTTGTGTGCATCTTCTAAATTTGGCTTTTACAGGGGTGACATCACCCCACCTGCTGAACACAATATCAAACACAGTTTGTACATACTCATGTCTGATATTGCCTTTACTTTATAAAAGTTGAACTTTGAAAGTTCCAGATTGTGTATTTTTTTTATGGTTTTAAAGATGCCTGTTTTACCTTAAAAGGCGATTTCTACTTAATGTGACCTAAAAAAATGTTATACACGCACATGTGATTATCAATCTTTTTAATCAAAGCACAATCAACAATGTGTGGCTTCCTTTTTCAATGCTCAAAAGCATTTTTTGGAGTAAAGTTGGTGTTTTCAGTGGCAATGGGGGTTATTAACTAAAGGAAAATCCATTTTGCACTACAAGTGCAGTTTCAGTGCAGTCTCAAGTGCACTTGTAGTGCAAAGTGTATTTTTCCTTTAGTAAATAACACCCAACAGTGCTTTCTAATTTTACACAATCACGTTATTTTCATGACTCCCCAAATTTCGGTCATGGTGCTGAAAAATATTAATATTTTTGTCAGTAATGAATTACATACATTAACAACAAAAACAAGGTGTGTGTGTGTAGCAGACCCACAACATAATAATAATAGTTAGCCGAAGAAGAGATTGTCCCACTGCCAAGCAGTAAATCAAAGCAAATATTTGTTCAGTTTCAAATATATTTTTATTTAAAAAATGTCTCAGACATTGTCTGGCATATCGATGGCCCCCCTACCCGCAAAGTATTCCATGTATCTTATACGGACCTCGCGGGCACTCTGGGGGGGCAAGCCAGGACAGCCACTTTCAAGCGCCGTAAGGGTTGGTTCATTCTGAATTCCGGCCTCAGGCCCAACTGAGGCAGCATAGTTCAAAGAATTTCTCCTTAAAAAGTTGTGGAGAACACAGCAAGACAGAATGATGTGATTGAGTTTATATTCCGCCATCTGTATCGGTGTAAGAAATAGGCGGAACCGGCTGGCCATTATTCCAAATGTATTCTTCACCACTCTTCTGGCTCTGGCCAGCCGGTAATTGAAAACCCTCTGGTCCGGGGTGAAGGTCCTCATAGGGAATGGCCGCATAAGATGGTCCACCAGCGCAAACGTTTCATCCGCAACGAAGACGAGTGGGAGTCCTTCCGCATTGTCTTCAGGAGGTGGCAAGCCCAAGCTGCCATTCTGGAGATGCCTGTAGAACTCGGTCTGGGCGATGACTCCACCATCCGACATCCGGCCATTCTTCCCCACGTCCACATACAGGAACCTGTAAGTAGCCGACGCTACTTACCAACGCCAACATCACAATACTATTGAACCCCTTGTAGTTGTAATAGTATGACCCCGAGTTTGGGGGTTGGGACTATGTGGACGTGTTTCCCATTAATTGCCCCTACGCAGTTGGGAAAGTCTCACCGCTGGGAAAAGTGGGAGGCCACAGTCTGCCATTCCTGAGGCGTGGAAGGAAACTGTGGAGTCAAACCAGAAAAAAAAGTCATTTTGCACATAAACATTGAAAGCAGATTAGACACAAACATTCTTGGCCAACATCAGTATGACATTTATTTTAGGGAGTATTTAAAGACAAAAATATAAGGTCCACTTATCAGATTCATCACCCCCCTCTGATGGCCCATTGTAAAAATATTAAGGGGGGGATGTTTTGGACAGGTAACCCTCTCCACTTCATTGAGAGATGAATTCCTAAATAATGTGTATTACTTTGGCCAGCCCCTCCTTACTTACACTATTGGCAGCCCACTGGACAGGCAAGAAGTGTCATAATACAAAAATATAAATACACACTGTCCAAATTGGAGCACAATTTTAACATTCTGCAATTACCTATCAAGATAATAATAGGATACAAAAACTTTAAACAGTACCATTTGAAAGCATTCAACCAGGCCCTTGCACTACATGCTTTGGGGAATTCATACCGAAATACCACAAAAGAGGTAGGTATAGTGTGTATGGGTTTGGCAAAGTCAGCAGATAGAGGATTGGTATGGGTTGACTTAGCAGTTGGCGGGGAGGGTTCCAAATGAGTTTGGGACCCAAAAAAAAAAGCCTCTGGCACTCTGCCAGAATTTAAGGACACAAATAACATTTTTACACATTTTAGGGGGTGTTTAGGGTAAATCACTACAATGGAGCTTGCAAAATACATTGTTAAGTGACTAGGCAAGGTGGATATAGGCCCAGGAGAGCATGCTGGGGAGGTAAGTGAAGGCAAATATGCATGAAGGACAAAAAAAACGTTAAAAAATTCCAGCATGCATGAGGACAAAGGGGACATTCACAGCATATTACAATCATGGTAATTAGGGAATGATGAAAGAAATACAATATATTATCAAACATTAAATACAATAAAATGTGATGTTAAACGATAAATCTTACCTTAATATAGTCCTTCTGCAGGACCTGGATGATGGCAGAACAGGTCTCTGGGATAATGATCCCCAGAGCCTGGGGGGAGATACCTGTCGAGAACTTGAGGTCCTGCAGGCTTCTCCCTGTCGCCAAGTACCGCAACGTGGTGACTAGCTTCTGCTCCAGAGTGATGGCTTGCCGCATGCAGGTATCCTGTCTGTTGGCTTTGCTGACCCCTTATATCAGCAAACAGTGAAAAACGGGGTCCGTCATCCTGAGAAGGTTCCAAAAAATCATCAGGATTATTCTCACGGAGCAAAGGCATGTGACAGAATTGGTCACGCTGGAGCAACCAATTCTTGGTCCATGAACTCCTCCTTGCCCTGTTCATGGACTGGGCTTGTGTCAAAGTAAGAACCCCAACACCAAGCCCCTGCACAGCACGAACTCTACAATGCAACATGGCTTCAAAACAGTCCACTGGTCAGAACGAAGTAACAGAACGCACTAAAGAACAGCAAGGCCTGTGAGGAGCGACATGAAAATCAGTAACGAGCGGACAAGAGCACACTGAATAAACCAATGGGAACTCACTGAAGACCAGATACAAACCCACAAGCACAAACTGAACAACAGAAAAACTATCTGAAAACCACGAGTCTGAAAAAGCGTGAATCGTCTCTCACCAAACTTTTACTAACACGAGATTAGCAAAAGGAGCCCAAAGGGTGGCGCGCTTGGTATTGAACTGCCCTTTTATAGTCTCGTCGTACATGGTGTATGTCACCGCGTTCTTGACGTTCAAAAATTCCGACATCTTTGTGCGACCGTGTGTATGCATTACACACATTACACACATTACACACATTACACACATGACTTTGCCAAACCCATACACACTATACCTACCTCTTTTGTGGTCAGATTTCGGTATGAATTCCCCAAAGCATGTAGTGAAAGGGCCTGGTTGAATGCTTTCAAATGGTACTGTTTAAAGTTTTTGTATCCTATTATTATCTTGATAGGTAATTGCAGAATGTTAAAATTGTGCTCCAATTTGGACAGTGTGTATTTATATTTTTGTATTATGACACTTCTTGCCTGTCCAGTGGGCTGCCAATAGTGTAAGTAAGGAGGGGCTGGCCAAAGTAATACACATTATTTAGGAATTCATCTCTCAATGAAGTGGAGAGGGTTACCTGTCCAAAACATCCCCCCCCCCTAACATTTTTACAATGGGCCATCAGAGGGGGGTGATGAATCTGATAAGAGGACCTTATATTTTTGTCTTTAAATACTCCCTAAAATAAATGTCATACTGATGTTGGCCAAGAATGTTTGTGTCTAATCTGCTTTCAATGTTTTTGTGCAAAATGACTTTTTTTTCTGGTTTGACTCAAGACAAGTTTGAGCCAACATCCGTCGGAAAAAATCCGATGGATTTTGTTGTTGGAATGTCCGATCAATGTCCGATCGTGTGTACAGGGCATAAGACTTGGCTGAGTGCATTTCTGGCAGATCAATGCATACTTTTCTGAACTTGCAGGATTGTGTAGAGATGTACTGCATCAGTTTTTCTGTACTTTTCAGTGGCATATACCTGGTTAAACCAGTGTAATGAATCATCATACAGAAATCTTGTATTAACAGAGTCAAGTTTTCTTTAATATTTTGATAATGTTTTTCTTTTTACGTTTGTCTGTGATGTAAAGTTGCTTAAAAAGGGTCTTCTCTTACAAAAGTATACATTTTGTTTTTCATATTGTTCTTTTATATAAATCGGTAATACATTATTGTTTCTGATTTACAGCATGATGAGGTTATTTGCAAACAAAATGCACAAAATCATAAAAGATTACAAGGAAAGAACCAATAACTAATTATGCTTAAAGTGTTACTAAACCTACAACAGTAAAAATCAGTCTGTATATGCATTAAAGCACGCTTGTTATACTCACTGCGGAACCTAAGGGGTTAATCCTCTGCATTATGTAAAAAGGCTGTTTGATAATGTCTTCTCTGGTCCTCCCCTACTTCCACTGTTCCCAATCCATCTCCTGATAAGACAGAGCCTTTGGAGTCAGTCTGCACATGCTCAGTTAGGTGTGTATTGCTAGAAAGTTTTTTTTTCATTCTTGGAAGAGTGCATGCGATCAACACAGGGCCAATCAGCATCGTCAAGACAGATGGTAGTTTTGCATAAAGCAGCCCTGATCCTCCTTTTTTGGGTCCCCTGCTAGCGCTCCTGGCTCTCCCCCCCACCACGATGAGTGCCCACGATCGCAAGCCACTTGCTATGGGGGCATTTGCGTGGGCTCGCTCCTGAGCTGTGTGCTTTATGTCTATTGATGTAAGGAAGATAGGGGGCGCTAGATACCATAATATTCAAGTGCTCTAAATAAATATATCTCCTACATTACCAAAAAAATGGAAATGTAAGAAAGCTAGGGGGCGCTAGATACCATACTAATCAAGTGCTTTAAATAAATAAATCTCCTGCATTACCAAAAAAATGAAAAACATAATAATGACAAATCATAATTAGATTACACATTGAAGTGCCCACAATAGTGAAAAAAAATATATAGTGATTGATTGTCCACATAAAAAAGTGATTTGAAGTGGTTGAAGTGATATCTTTCAATATTATCCCAATCTTGTTGCTGTAAACAAAAGGTTTTCCATCACCAAAGGAAAATAAGAAAAGGAAAACACCTCGAAGTAGTAGATATCTGCTTACCAGATACCAATGACTCCTTTAGTTAAAAAGAGAGTCACTAGCGCTTGTGCAGGGTTGTGCCTGCTCACATGGATGGCCGGACTGTAGTTGGTATTATAGGCATGGATCGTTCCCGTCAAGCTCATTCAAGATAGGATAAGGATACATAGGAAACAAAAACAGTCTCCATAGCGTAAAACCATTTATTAAAAAAGTAAACAAATTAAAAAGCCAAATGGCCGCTTACATTGGTGGGTGCCTACCCGGCACTGGGGCTGCTTGCATGTCAGGGTGACTTCGCAGTCAGAAAAAGCCTTTCATGTCTCCTCCACGCTGGCGTGCGTTCCAGCTTACACGGGGGGCAGCCAAAGGATCCGGATGTTGTTGGGTGATAGGACATGTGACCACGTACCGCTCCGACGTACGTTTCGTAGTGAACGTCGTCTATCTATTGATACAGAGCATGGCTCGGGCTGCCCCCTGCTCCCTGCTCAATGGCTCCTGCAGATGTCTCTGAGCCTATGAGGAGGATGAGAGCCGCTGTATACAGCAGTTACAGAGCTGGTGCAAGATCGGGCTCAGGTAAGTATGGGGGGGGGGGGGGCTTAGGGGTGAACTGAACTCAGAAGGTTTTTTACCTTAGTTCCGAGAATGCATTACGGTTAAAAAAAAAATTCAGCCTTCAGGACCCCTTGGCGATCGTTGCAATTTTTTTTGGGGGGAGGGGGGATACATTTTACATACATTGTATTAAAAAAAAACACAATATATACCCCAATTTTTTGTATAATGTAAAAGATGATGTTACACCAAGTAAACAGATACATAAAATGTCACACTTTAAAATGGCTTTCACTCGCGGAATGGTGACAAACTACGGTGCTTAAAAATCTCCCTAGGCGATGTTTTAAACGCCTTTACAGGTTACCTGTTTAGAGTTACAGAGGAGGTCTAGCACTAGATCTATTGCTCTTGCTTTAATGTCCGCGGCGATACCTCACATGTGTGGTGCGAACAACATTTGCATATGCGTTTACTTGCGAGCACGGAGGGATGGGGGCGCTTACAAAAAAAAATTCTTATTTATTTATTTTTATTTTTTTACTCGGTCCCTTTAATTTTTTCATTACTTTTATTCCTAAAACAATACCATAATCTCGGTAAACCACTTGTAAACTGCAACGTATATATGTACGTATTGCGCTCAGCAAGTGGTTAAAAAAAAAAGACTAATTTGAACCTTACAGTCAAATGTGTGAGTTCCTTAGGACTCGTTTACACTTGCGGTTGGGGAGCAGTAAAAACAGGTGGTTAAGCCATGCTTTTACTACCCCCAACAATTCCACTAAAGCTGCAAAGGCAGCCAGAAGGGGAATATGCATGGTGTAACTGCAGTTCTTTCCTTTGCAGCCATGGCAAAACCTATACCCCTGTTGCATGCAATGGGTAGTACTGCCAAGGAACACTACCCATTCAAGTGAAAAGTTGGTGGTGCAGCATTTACAGGGTTAAAACAGGAGGCAAGTATGTGACATATCGTCTCCTCATATCATCTTAGGACTTTTATCAAAAGGGCAATATTTAAGATTGTTCTTGATTCTCCTTTGCAAATCATTGATGGCAGCAAGTTTATCATTCCCTCCTGAATGGGGAGGAGAACTTGAATGAAGCCTTTCCTGAGGCTGGATTCACACTATTGCCGCATGCGGCTCACCGTAGGGGTCCGGCGCATCTGATTCACTGTTTCAGGTCCGATTTCAGCCTGAATTTTGGGCTGAATTCGGACCTGACACAGACCAAAAGACGCACAGGGCTCCTGTGCAAATTCGCACCGGAGCCGCAGCGGAGATATGTGAACTGGCTCCATAGAGAGCCGGTCAAAATCTCCTGCTATTGCGAATTGGATGTGGTAAAACCGCATCCGATTCGCAATAGTGTGAACCCAGCCGGAGAGAAAAATGTAAGCTGCTCTTGCTCATTTCTCTTTCTGGAAAGTAAGGCGGTAAGATATTTTGACTTTTCTTTGAGTTTCATAGTAAGAATGCATGCGTGATTAAGAAATTACTAAACCTAGTGGGTCAGTTTAATAGCCAGGCAACTAGCATTTTCAGAAGAAGAACCACAATGTGGGTCATTTGTAAAAGCTATAGGGGCAATGTCACACTATATTGTCGCTGGAAAGCACATACTACGGTAGTAGCAGGATCGTTTTAGGGCAATGTTTCTTAACTCCAGTCCTCGAGGACCCCCAACAGGTCATGTTTTTAGGATTTCCCTCAGATGAAAATGCTGTGGTAATTACTAAGGCAGGGAAAGTGATCAAATCACCTGTGGAAAATAATGGTGAGCCTGAAAACATGACCTGTTGGGGGTACTTGAGGACTAGAGTTGATAAACATTACTTTAGGTGGACATATGCAGGCAGCGAAACGCTTACCTGCTGCATATGTCGCTCCATGGATGAAGAAATCTGTTAGATTATTTTTGGTTAGCACACAGGTTGAACGAACTGGAAAGGTGAATTAAGTACCCCAAAAGAACTGAAGTAGCAAAAAAAAAAAAAAATCTACCCAGCTAACCTGGCAGACAATAGTTTACAGAAACTCATCTACAATGAAAACATAGGATAAGATAAGACCTTACCTGATTTGGGAAAGGTAACAATATAGACATCATCATCCTGGACTTGAAATTCATTCTCCAGATACTCAAGTCTTTCTTTTGAGTAAATGACTGAAGCAAAGTTAATCCCTTTGTGTTGGAAATATTCTGTATCCATCAGCACAACTCTTCAAACAATGAACAAAAAAAAAAAAAAAGGATGCACACAAATGTCCTGATAGAAATAAGTAGTCAATTATTTTCAAGCAAGGCAAACATTAGCTGCAATTTCTTTTCAAATGAAGTGCTGCATCCATTCCATCCCACGTCATGCTGACTGACTGCCCCACTTCTTTATGGTGGCTGTCAATGTCTTAAGTGACAAGGGAAATACTGAGTATACTGAACAGAGGTACACAGTTAATTGTCAGTACAAGTTCAAAAGAATGAAAAAAAACAAACAAAACTAGGATGTTCAAGATCGGAGCTTTCTTTAAACTGTGTGCCAAACCCACATACTGTCATTACAAGCATTGGATCTGCCCAGTTTTATGTACTTTTTGATCTTCACTTAGAGTATTATGTCACATTCCCTGTTTATAGGTATTAAACACAACACATTTCTTGTAGGACCAAATCCCCTACAAACTTAACAATTTATTCAAAATGTTATATAAAATGGAAAATGATCACGTTTTAATTATATTTTTAAAAATTAAGTAGTTACATTTAAAAAAGGTAATTTTTAAATACACATTATTCCAATTTTACATTCCAATCACCTGCTCTCCCTGTGTCTCTCTCCCTCTTTATCCCTCTCTCTCTCTCTCTCTCTCTCCCCCCCACCCCCCCCCCTTTCTCCCTCTCCCTCTCCCCTCTCTCTCTCCCTCTCCCTCTCCCTCTCCCCTCTCTCTCTCTCTCTCTCTCTCTCTCTCTCTCTCTCTCTCTCTCTCTCTCTCTCCCTCTCCCCTCTCTCTCTCCCCTCTCTCTCTCCCCCTCTCTCTCCATCCCCCCTCTCTCTCTCCCCCTCTCTCTCCCCCTCTCTCTCCCCCCTCTCTCTCCATCCCCATCCCCCCTCTCTCTCTATCTCCACCCCCTCTCTCTCTTCCCCTCTCTCTCTCTCCACCCCCTCAATCTCTCCACCCCCCTCTCTCTACCCCCCTCTCTCTACCCCCCCCTCTCTCTCTCTCTCTCTCTCCAACCCCCCTCCATCCTTGTCAATCCCCCCCCCCCCTTTCACCACTCTCATTTTTACAACATAAATATATAAATCTAATTATAATATAAAAACCTTACTTTTATCATAATTGTATATACATACAGTATTTCACAAAAGTGAGTACACCTCTCACATTTTTGTAAATATTTTATGATATCTTTTCATGTGACAACACTGAAGAAATGACACTTTGCTACAATGTAAAGTAGTGAGTGTACAGCTTGTATAACAGTGTACATTTGCTCAACACACTGCCATTATTGTCTAAACCACTGGCAACAAAAGTGAGTACACCCCTAAGTGAAAATAACCAAATTGGGCCCAAAGTGTCAATATTTTCTGTGACCACCATTATTTTCCAGTACTTCCTTAACCCTCTCGGGCATGGGGTTCCCTGGAGCTTCACAGGTTGCCACTGGAGTCCTCTTCCACTCCTCCATGATGACATCACAGAGCCGGTGAATGTTAGAGACCTTGCGCTCCTCCACCTTCTGTTTAAGGATGCCCCACAGATGCTCAATAGGGTTTAGGTCTGGAGACATGCTTGGCAAGTCCATCACCTTTACCCTCAGCTTCTTTAGCAAGGCAGTCTTGGAGGTGTGTTTGGGGTTATTATCATGTTGGAATATTATTATTATTATTCCCTGTGCCCAAGTCTTCGAAGGGAGGGGGATCATGCTCTGCTTCAGTATGTCACAGTACATGCTGGCATTCACGGTTCCCTCAATGAACTGTAGTTCCCCAGTGCCGACAGAATTCATGCAGCCCCAGACCATGACTCTCCCACCACCATGCTTGACTGTAGGCAAGACACATTTGTCTTTGTACTCCTCATCTGGTTGCCGCCACACACGCTTGACACCATCTGAACCAAATAAGTTTATCTTGGTCTCATCAGACCAGTAATCCATGTCCTTAGTCTGCTTGTCTTTAGCCAACAGTTTGCAGGCTTTCTTGTGTATCATCTTTAGAAGAGGCTTCCTTCTGGGATGACAGCCATGCAGACCAATTTGATGCAGTGTGCAGTGCATGGTCCGAGCACTGACAGGCTGACCCCCCACCCCTTCAACCTCTGCAGCAATGCTGGCAGCACTCATATGTCTACTTCCCAAAAACAACCTCTGGATATGATGCTGAGCACGTGCACTCAACTTCTTTGGTTGACCATGGTGAGGCCTGTTCTGAGTGGAACCTGTCTTGTTAAACCGCTGTATGGTCTTGGCCACCATGCTGCAGCTCAGTTTCAGGGTCTTTTTATAGCCTAGGCCATCTTTATATAGAGCAACAATTATTTTTTTCAGATCCTCGGAGAGTTCTTTGCCATGAGGTGCCATGTTGAACTTTCAGTGACCAGTATAAGAGTGTGAGAGCGAGAACACCAAATTAAACATGCCTGCTCCTCATTCACACCTGAGACCTTGTAACACTAACGAGTCACATGACACCGGGGAGGGAAAATGGCTAATTGGGCCCAATTTGGACATTTTCACTTAGGGGTGTACTCACTTTTGTTGCCAGCAGTTTAGACATTAATGGCTGCGTTGAGTTATTTTGAGGGGACAGCAAATTTACACTGTTATACAAGCTATACACTCACTACTTTACATTGAAGCAAAGTGTCATTTCTTCAGTGTTGTCACATGAAAAGATATAATAAAATATTTACAAAAATGTGAGGGGTGTACTCACTTTTGTGAGATACTGTACATACATACATCTAAAATTCTCTTATAGATAATCTTTTTATCACTTTTTTTGGACATTTGTAAAAAAAAAAGTAAATTATATAATTTTCAATTATTAATAAATATTTTGGTAAAACTAAAGCAACATCAGAAAAAAAAAAAAAGGTTTTTAAAATTGTTAATAATTAAAAAAAATGTATGTAAATAAAAACACATGACTATATAATTACTGCCCAAAACAATTACAGTTAAATATTTAAATAATATTTACTTATGGTCTTGAAATTAATGACAAGAGAATTTATACTCAGCGCTGCACCTATAAACTACTAATATACATATGTACAAACATCAAATGTGTAGCATAATAACCACATGTTTAACATAATAAAGTGCTCAGTGCCAATATAAAATAAAGTGCAATCAATAAAGTTCATCAGATGTGCAAAATAAAGTGCAATCAATAAAGTTCGTCAGATGTAAGATACAGGGTTGGTGACACGTTGATATATATTCCTGGTGACTTCCTCTGCTCCCCTCGTGGGTCCCCACTCACCAGATAAAGATGATAAATACGCCTGTATTGTATATCAAGATGGGTGCCTCCCTTCTACTGAGTAGGTTGGTATATTGTGCCTTTAACGAATGGATCTCCTCTCCTCCACCACATGATCAAGGTCTACATAATCAAAGTCATAAAAACGTGCAGAAATTGCCCACCTTGGCATCCAAACAGCCTTCACAGATTCTCCTTAGCTAAAGCTTGATCATGTGGTAGAGGAGAGGAGATCCCATTCCTTAAAGGCACGATATAGCGGCAAGAGGGTGTGGTTTAAGAGTTGCCGCAGCTCCAATTCCCTGTACCTCTTCATCTGTTTGCAGATCGCATTTTATTCGGCTCCTGCAACGACTTCCAACTTTTTGGAACAAATTCACTGTGAATAAAATATAAATCAATTAATAAGTTAAAAAAAAAATGACATCTACAATAGTAGGCCCAAATATATACTTACATCAATCCTCTTTCTGTTTGGGTGAAAGATTCTCCCAGTATGGTGTCAAAAGATTTTGAAATAAGTTCCCAAACATTGGCTTTAGCTATACGATCAGAATATAGCCAATGAGATTTGTCCTAAATTTAAGAATATTGTTGCACAGTTTCTATAAGTTGAGACTGGGTCACATCTGAGGACATCCTGACCTTCTGTACAAAAGATGTCTGCAAATGTTTGGTGTCTGTACTCTTTGTTGGGAGGGAAATGTGTGGTCAACCAGTGTCCCGCCCGGCCTATAGCAAAATGACGGCCGGGCGGTGGTTCAGTTATCCTGACTGGGCGTCATATGACGCCCTGCAGGATCACAGCCGCCGTGCGCCCGTGGGGGCACGCATCGTAGCAAACGGTGGTGCGTTGTGTCAGTCTGACACACCGCTACAACGATCTCGGTAAAGAGCCTCCGACGAAGGGCTGATCACGATGTAAACAGGAAAAGCCGTTGATCAGCTTTTCCTCACTCGCGTCTGACAGACGCGAGTAGAGGAGAGATGATTGGCGGCTCTCCTGACTGGGAGGGTCTGCGCTGATTGTTTATCAGCGCAGCCCCCCCTCGGATGCCCACACTGGACCACCAGGGAAGCTGCCAGGACCACCAGGGAAGCCCCCAACATGTGGATGGCCAGGTACATCCCCCATGGCCATCCACATGTGCCCAATGTGCCCAATCTGTGCCCAATCTGTGCCAATCAGTGCCCACAAATGGGCACTGACCGGCACCATAGAGTAATAGATGAATTGAGTAATGCCCAGCAATGACACCCATCAGTGTCATCAGAGCCACCCCATCAGTGCCCACCTATCAGTGCCTATCCGTGCCAACCCATAAGTACCCACCAGTGCCACCCCATAAGTGCCCATCAGCATCACCTATGAGTGCCCACCAGTGCCACCTCATTAGTGCCTCCTCATTGGTGCCCATCAGTGCCGCCTTATCAGTGCCCGTCAGTGCAGCCATATCAGAAAACTTACTTATTTACAAAAAAATTTAAAAGAAACAAGAAAAAAAAAAATCACAGAGGTGATCAAATACCACCAAAAGAAAGCTCTATTTGTGGGAACAAAATGATAAAAAATTAGTTTGAGTACAGTGTAGCATGACCGCACAATTGTCATTCAAATTACGACAGCTCTGAAAGCTAAAAATTGGCTTGGGCGGGAAGGTGTCTAAGTGCCTGGTATTGAAGTGGTTAAAGAAATTGCCTGAAGGTTGGGTCAATCGCCTAGGTAACCTAGGAGACCATGAGGTTACCTTAAGGGGGAGAGACAATGAGGTCACCTTAAGGGGGAGAAGGGGAGGAGCAGAAAATGTTGTGAATCTCACTGTCCTCAAAGCTAGCTAATCACATGTTGGGTCACAGAGAAATGCAAACAGCCAGACTCACTTCCCGCCTGGCCCATAGCAGATGACGGCCGGGCGGTGGTTCAGTTATCCTGACTGGACGTCATATGACGTCCAGCAGGATAACATGCCGCCGCGCGCCCACGGGGGGCGCGCATCGCGGCAATCGGTGTGTCACCCTGACACACCGCTACACCGATCATGGTAAAGAGCCTCCGGCGGATGCTCTTTACCATGTGATCAGCCGTGTCCAATCACGGCTGATCATGATGTCAATAGGAAGAGCCGTTGATCGGCTTTTCCTCACTCGCATCTGACAGCACAGCCCCCCTCAGATCACCACACTAGACCACCAGGGATCGCCACTAGGACCACCAGGGAGAGGGGCAACATGTGGATGGCCAGGTATGTACCCCATGGCCATCCACATGTGCCCAATGTGCCAATCAGTGCCCACAAATGGGCACTGATTGGCACCATTATATAGCACTGATGCCCAGCAATGCCACCCTTAGGGGCATCAGTGCCATCAATCAGTGTCATCAGTGCCACCCATCATTGTCCATCGGTGCCACCTGTCAGTGCCCATCCGTGCCCATCAGTGCCCACCTATCAGTGCCCATCAGTGCCCATCCGTGCCACCTATCAGTGCCACCAATAAGTACCCATCAATGCCACCTACAAATGCCCATCAGTGCCGCCTATGAGTGTCCATCGGTGCCACCTATGAGTGCCCATCGGTGCCGCATACCAGTGCCACCTATCAGTGCTGCCTATCAGTGCTCATCATCAGTGCCCGTCAGTGCCATCTCATCAGTGCCACCTCATCAGTGCCACCTCATTGGTGCCACCTCATTGGTGCCCATCAGTGCCGCCGTATCAGTGCCGTCAGTGCAGCCATATCAGTGCCCGTCACTGAAGAAGAAAACATACTTATTTCCAAAAATTTTTTAACAAAAACAAAGAAAAACTTGTTTTTTTTTCTAAATTTTCAGTCTTTTTTTATTTGTTGCGCAAAAAATAAAAACCGTAGAGGTGATCAAATACCACCAAAAGAAAGCTCTATTTGTGGGAACAAAATAGGGGTGCAACGGATCAAAAACTCATGGTTCGGATCGTTCCTCGGATCAGGAGTCACGGTTCGGATCATTTTCGGATCAACAAAAAAAAATCTCCCCCACTGTAATATCCACAATCTCCCTATTAGCAGGGTGTGGCAGAGTATTGGCAGAGTATTGCAGGGTATATTGGCAGGGTATTGGCAGAGTATTGGCAGGGTATGGCAGAGTATTGCAGAGTATTGGCAGGGTATGGAAGAGTATTGTCAGGGCATTGCAGAGTATTGTCAGGGCATTGCAGAAGCTGTGTGAAGTTGGCACCCCATGTTTGTAAAACCTGAAGAAAAATATACCATTCGTTTGTGCCGCGTTTGTGCTGATTTGTGCCGCAAAAATGAGCGTTTGTGCCGGTTCGGTTTCTGAGATATTAAACATTCAATTTAATGCAAGCCCCGCCACTTTGCACCCCATGTCTTTGAATTTTAAAAACAAACGCGCCATTCGTTTGTGCCACGTTTGTGCTGGTTTGTGCCGCAAAAATAAACGTTTGTGCCGCTTTGGTTGCGGAGATATTGTGCGTTATAGTTGCTGTAACCCCGCCCATTTTGCACCCCATGTTCCTGAATTTTAAAAACAAACGTGCCATTCATTTGTGCCGCGTTTGTGCTGGTTTGTGCCGCAAAAATAAACGTTTGTGCCGCTTTGATTGCGGAGATATTGTGCGTTATAGTTGCTGTAACCCCGCCCATTTTGCACCCCATGTTCCTGAATTTTAAAAACAAACGTGCCATTCATTTGTGCCGCGTTTGTGCTGGTTTGTGCCGCAAAAATAAACGTTTGTGCCGCTTTGGTTACGGAGATATTGTGCGTTATAGTTGCTGTAACCCCGCCCATTTTGCACCCCATGTTCCTGAATTTAAAAAAAAAACGCGCCATTCGTTTGTGCCGCGTTTGTGCTGGTTTGTGCCACAAAAATAAACGTTTGTGCCGCTTTGGTTGTGGAGATATTGTGCGTTATAGTTGCTGTAACCCCGCCCATTTTGCACCCCATGTTCCTGAATTTTAAAAACAAACGCGCCATTCGTTTGTGCCGCTTTTGTGCTGGTTTGTGCCGCAAAAATAAACGTTTGTGCCGCTTTGGTTGCGGAGATATTGTGCGTTATAGTTGCTGTAACCCCGCCCATTTTGCACCCCATGTTCCTGAATTTTAAAAACAAACACGCCATTCGTTTGTGCTGCGTTTGTGCTGGTTTGTGCCGCAAAAATAAATGTTTGTGCCTCTTTGGTTGCGGAGATATTGTGCGTTATAGTTGCTGTAATCCCGCCCACATTGCACCCCATGTTCCTGAATTTTAAAAACAAACGCGCCATTCGTTTGTGCCGCGTTTGTGCTGGTTTGTGCCGCAAAAATAAACATTTGTGCCGCTTTGGTTGCGGAGATATTGTGCGTTATAGTTGCTGTAACCCCGCCCATTTTGCACCCCATGTTCCTGAATTTTAAAAACAAACACGCCATTCGTTTGTGCTGCGTTTGTGCTGGTTTGTGCCGCAAAAATAAATGTTTGTGCCTCTTTGGTTGCGGAGATATTGTGCGTTATAGTTGCTGTAATCCCGCCCACATTGCACCCCATGTTCCTGAATTTTAAAAACAAACGCGCCATTCGTTTGTGCCGCGTTTGTGCTGGTTTGTGCCGCAAAAATAAACGTTTGTGCCGCTTTGATTGCGGAGATATTGTGCGTTATAGTTGCTGTAACCCCGCCCATTTTGCACCCCATGTTCCTGAATTTTAAAAACAAATGCGCCATTCGTTTGTGCCGCGTTTGTGCTGGTTTGTGCCGCAAAAATAAATGTTTGTGCCTCTTTGGTTGCGGAGATATTGTGCGTTATAGTTGCTGTAATCCCGCCCACATTGCACCCCATGTTCCTGAATTTTAAAAACAAACGCGCCATTCGTTTGTGCCGCGTTTGTGCTGGTTTGTGCCGCAAAAATAAACGTTTGTGCCGCTTTGGTTGCGGAGATATTGTGCGTTATAGTTGCTGTAACCCCGCCCATTTTGCACCCCATGTTCCTGAATTTTAAAAACAAACGCGCCATTCGTTTGTGCCGCGTTTGTGCTGGTTTGTGCCGCAAAAATAAACGTTTGTGCCGCTTTGATTGCGGAGATATTGTGCGTTATAGTTGCTGTAACCCCGCCCATTTTGCACCCCATGTTCCTGAATTTTAAAAACAAATGCGCCATTCGTTTGTGCCGCGTTTGTGCTGGTTTGTGCCGCAAAAATAAATGTTTGTGCCGCTTTGGTTGCGGAGATATAGTGCGTTATAGTTGCTACAACCCCGCCCACATTGCACCCCATGTTCCTGAATTTTAAAAACAAACGCACCATTTGTTTGTGCCGGGTTTGTGCTGGTTTGTGCCGCAAAAATAAACGTTTGTGCCGCTTTGGTTGCGGAGATATTGTGCGTTATAGTTGCTGCAACCCCACCCACTTTGCACCCCATGTCCCTGAATTTTAAAAACAAACGTGCCATTCGTTTGTGCCGCGTTTGTGCTGGTTTGTGCCGCAAAAATAAACGTTTGTGCCGCTTTGGTTGCGAAGATATAGTGCGTTATAGTTGCTGCAACCCCGCCCACATTGCACCCTATCTTCCTGAATTTTAAAAACAAACGCGCCATTTGTTTGTGCCGCGTTTGTGCTGGTTTGTGCCGCAAAAATAAACGTTTGTGCCGCTTTGGTTGCGGAGATATTGTGCGTTATATGTTGTCAAACCACATTGACTTTACACCTTGTTATTAAAGCTTACATACAGAACCTAAACTCAGCTTGGGTTTCCTTAATGTAAAGCTCCTCCCACTGTACTGGCACTGCACTTCATATTGTACCCTGAAAAAGGCACCTCTGCCGGGTTAGCCCCTCATATCAAAATTTTAGAAAAAATCTTATGCAGTTTGTTAGATCTTTGTTAGATCAGGTTAGATCAACCGTTGTTTGCATTAGATCTCACACAGAAGAAGCGATATTAACAGTTATTTGCTGGGGGGGCTAACCCGTCATCAGCCCCCCTTATCAAAAAATTGACCAAACAGTTAGCTATTTTGGAAGCAATTTGTTAGATCCGGTATGATCAAGTGTTTTTAACGTTAGATCTCACATAATTAGAGACTTATTAAGTGATTAATGTGGGGGGGCTGGCCCTCCCTTATCAAATTTTCGCCCCAAAAATCATTCAAGCTAATAGATATTGGTTAGATCCGGTAAGATCAAGTGGTTTTAACGTTAGATCTCACATCATTTCAGAGATATTCCACATCAAAATAGAGATATTAGGTGGTACATATGGACGGGCTGGCCCCCCCTTATATTCAGCGCAATGAAAATCACACCCAACTTTTGCTGCGGCACAAAAACTTTTCCTCAGCTGCAGGGGCCCAACTTATGATCCTGCACACAAGCCCTCTGCTTTCAGAAAATGCCCCTGACCTGAGCTCATCATTGCACATCCATTCCAGATGCTCGTATGTGACATCACATACATCCCATACATCACATACATCCCACACATCCCATACATCACATACAAGCACGTGGTCTGGATGTGAGCGGTGGATCAGCTGGATGAGTGTGCCAGGACAAGTAGATGTGTCTCATCTCTGCTTCCTTTTACCACTCTGCATATCACACATATCATAGATGAGAAGAGGGTACAGTGGTGGGAAAAATGAGCAGGAGGGGTTTAGATGTGGGACAGAAGAACAGGAGGGTACAGCCGTGGGGCAAATGTGCAGGGGGGTTCAGTTTTGGTGCAGATGAGAAGGAGGTTCAGTGGTGGGACAGAAAAGCAGGTTGGGTAGAACAGTGGGGCAAATGTGAAAGGAGGTGTATTGGTGGGACAGATGAGCAGGAGGTTACAGTGGTGGGGCAGGAGAACAGGGGGAACATAGGTGGGGCAGAAGAGCAGGGGGTACAGAGGTGAAACAGATGTGCAGGAGGTACATTAGTAAGGCAGATGAAAAAGCGGGTTACAGTGGTAGGGCAGATGAGAAGGTGATTCAGTAGTAGACAGAAGAACATGGGAATATGGCGGTGGAGCAAATGTGCAGAGAGGTACAGTGGTGGGGCAGATGAGAAAAATGGTACATTGATGGGGTAGATGAGCAGAGGGGTTACAGTGGTGGGGCAGAAGAGCAAGGGGGTACAGTGGTGGTGCAGATGTGCAGAAGGTGCAGTGGTGGGAGGGATGCGAAGGGGGTTCAGCAGTGGGACAGAAAAGCAGGGGGGTACAGTGATGGGGCAGATGAGCGGGGGAGGGGTTTAGTGTTGGGCCAGATGACAAGGGGGTTACAGTGGTGGGAAAATGAGCAGGAGGGGTTCAGTGTTGGGGCAGATGAGAAGGGGGTTTAGCGGTGGGACAGAAGAGCAGGGGGGTACAGCGGTGGGGCAGATGTGAAAGGAGGTGCATTGGTGGACAGATGAGCAGGGGGTTACAGTGGTTGGGCAGAAGAGCAGGGAGAACAGAGGTGAGACAGATGTGCAGGAGGTACAGTGATGGGGCAGAAGAGAAAGGGGGTTACAGTGGTGGGGCAGATGAGAAAGGGGGTTACAGAGGTGGGGCAGATGAGAAAGGGGGTTACAGAGGTGGGGCAGATGAGAAAGGGGGTTACAGTGGTGGGGCAGATGAGAAAGGGGGTTACAGAGGTGGGGCAGATGAGAAAGGGGGTACATTAGTGGTACAGATGAGCAGGGGGTTACAGCGGTGGGGCAGAAGAGCAGGGGGAACAGAGGTGAGACAGATGTGCAGGAGGTACAGTGATGGGGCAGAAGAGAAAGGGGGTTACAGAGGTGGGGCAGATGAGAAAGGGGGTTACAGAGGTGAGGCAGATGAGAAAGGGGGTTACAGTGGTGGGGCAGATGAGAAAGGGGGTTACAGAGGTGGGGCAGATGAGAAAGGGGGTTACAGTGGTGGGGCAGATGAGAAAGGGGGTTACAGAGGTGGGGAAGATGAGCAGGGGGAACAGAGGTGGGACAGATGTGCGGGAGGTACAGTGGTGGGGCAGATGAGAAAGGGGTTTACAGTGGTGGGGCAGATGAGAAAGGGGGTTAGAGAGGTGGGACAGATGAGAAAGGGGGTTACAGTGGTGGGGCAGATGAGCAGATAAGTTCAGTGTTAGGACAGATGAGAAGATGGTTCAGCAGTGAGACAGAAGAGCATGGGGGTACGGTGGTGGGGCAGATGTGCAGGGGGTTACAGTGGTGGGGCAGATGTGCAGGGGGGTACAGTGGTGGGGCAGATTTTCAGGTGATACAGTGATCTGAGGTGTGAAGGTGTATGAATTGGGGTTGATCTGAGGCGTGAGAGTGCAGGATGTTAATTTCTCACTGCTAAAGTAGTTTACAGCATTTACTTTATAAAAAATCCTTTTCGTGATTGAGATTGTGAAGTTGACTTTTTTTGTTATAAAATCGGTACGCTCAATTTCTTTGAAAACATTTTTCGGCACACTGCTCAAAAGGCTGCTTACCTCCTGGCCTATCAGTTTTTATTAAAGATGGAAAATGGGCTGTGGAGCAAGACCCGCTGTCACCCAAAACTATTTTCTCATTTTCAATAATCAAAGAAGGTAAGGAAAAAAGGATGGAAAAGGTAAAAGGATAGAAGGGGGGGGGGAGGTAAGGCTGGGGGGGGGGTGAAATGGCGTTGGTTCAGGATAACTATGATGAATGGGCTCCGGAACTTTTCTGTGACATTAAGTCCCAAGAAGGGCAGTACCCTCTGCGGAGACGACAATCTGGTTCCATAGTCCCCAAGTGTTAGAGTATTTTTCCTGTTGGTGTTGTGCAGTGAGTACTCGATCTTCCATCTCATTTGGAATGGAGTTTTTATAGAGTTTGGCTCAGATGGAGGAGACATGTAGCAGGAAAAAGCTGGATCACCAGGAACCTTGTATTCCGTAAATTTTTGCGTGGTTTATCTGTCTCCCAGAAGTGGATCAATTTAGGGCACGACCAAAATATGTGAAGTCGTGTTCCTCCATCCCCCTGGCATCTCCAACATTGGTCAGTAGTTGCAGGGTGAGGTACCACCTTGTTAACAGTTTATAGTTGGTCTCTTTAATTTTTGTACAAACCGATGATTTCAACGAAAATCTGAGGACATGTTGTATCTGAGCAGATGTTAATGTACGCCCCAGCTTACTTTCCCATTTGTTCAAGAACGGTAAGTGTGGTTGTTCAGCCGGACAGTTCAAGAGGGCGTATGTTTTGGATAGAGCCTGTGGAAGGGAACCCTCTTTGGAACAGTATGCTTCAAAGGACGTCAGGGGACGATTAAATCCCTGTGAATTAGGCAAAGTATTGAGAAAGTGTTGTAATTGTAGCGCTGTCCACAAGGAAAGTTTGAAAGGCTCATTAGCACTACTGTGGAAGGCCATTGGCCTCCCGTTAGGAAGTGGGATGCCTGGACCCTACCTGTTTGGCTTAGGGTCCGAAACATTTGCGGTTCCAGACCAGGGAGGAACCACGGTTTTTCTATGATAGGGAGCAATGGGGAATCAGGGAAGAAAGCCGGTTCTGTGTGCTGACCTGGGAGCATATACGGAGTGTCATACCCAATATGGGGTGTAACTTCAGCACAGGTGGTAGTTGGTCATAGCACCACAGAGCCCCTGGCAGCAGAATGTCAGTCTGGGCCTGTTCCAGTTGTGCCCACAATTTAGAGCAGCGATGCCAAAATTTATTAATTTTAAGCTACTGCCACGGGGGCCTAACTTCTCATATAAAATAACGAACTGTTATGTATTTATCATAGATTAAATAAAACATCTCACTGATCAAACTGCAACAAGCTTTTATCCCTACTTACATTACGATTATTACTGATTTCTGCCATGTGCATGCTAGGTTTAATGCAATAATAACTTCATCTAACAATTAACTACTAACTTGGATGTTGTTATTGGCAAAGAATATGAAATCTCTGAAATGATGTGAGATCTTACGTTAAAACCTCTTGATCTTACCGGATCTAACGAATATCTATTAGCCCGAATGATTTTTGGCCCGAAAATTTGATAAGGGGGGCCAGCCCCCCTCATTAATCACTTAATAAGTCTCTAATAATGTGAGATCTAACGTTAAAAACACTTGATCATACCGGATCTAACAAATTGCTTCCAAAATAGCTAACTGTTTGGTCAATTTTTTGATAAGGGGGGGCTGATGACGGGTTAGCCCCCCCAGCAAATAACTGTTAATATCGCTTCTTCTGTGTGAGATCTAACGCAGACAACGGTTGATCTAACCTGATCTAACAAAGATCTAACAAACTGCATAAGATTTTTTCAAAAATTTTGATATGAGGGGCTAACCCGGCAGAGGTGCCTTTTTCAGGGTACAATATGAAGTGCAGTGCCAGTACAGTGGGAGGAGCTTTACATTAAGGAAACCCAATCTGAGTTTAGGTTCTGTATGTAAGCTTTAATAACAAGGTGTAAAGTCAATGTGGTTTGACAACATATAACGCACAATATCTCCGCAACCAAAGCTGCACAAATGTTTATTTTTGCGGCACAAACCAGCACAAACCCGGCACAAACAAATGGCGCGTTTGTTTTTAAAATTCAGGAACATGGGGTGCAATGTGGGCGGGGTTGCTGCAACTATAACGCACAATATCTCAGCAACCAAAGCGGCACAAACGTTTATTTTTGCGGCACAAACCAGCACAAACGTGGCACAAACGAATGGCGCGTTTGTTTTTAAAATTCAGGAACATGGGGTGCAAAATGGGCGGAGTTAAAGCAACTATAACGCACAATATCTCTGCAACCAAAGCGGCACAAACGTTTATTTTTGCGGCACAAACCAGCACAAACGCGGCACAAACGAATGGCGCGTTTGTTTTTAAAATTCAGGAACATGGGGTGCAAAATGGGCGGGGTTACAGCAACTATAACGCACAATATCTCCGCAACCAAAGCGGCACAAACGTTTATTTTTGCGGCACAAACCAGCACAAACGCGGCACAAACGAATGGCACGTTTGTTTTTAAAATTCAAGAACATGGGGTGCAAAATGGGCGGGGTTACAGCAACTATAACGCACAATATCTCCGCAACCAAAGCGGAACAAACATTTATTTTTGCGGCACAAACCAGCACAAACACAGCACAAACAAATGGCGCGTTTGTTTTTAAAATTCAGGAACATGGGGTGCAAAATGGGCGGGGTTACAGCAACTATAACGCACAATATCTCCGCAACCAAAGCGGCACAAACGTTTATTTTTGCGGCACAAACCAGCACAAACGCGGCACAAATGAATGGCACGTTTGTTTTTAAAATTCAGAAACATGGGGTGCAAAATGGGCGGGGTTACAGCAACTATAACGCACAATATCTCCGCAACCAAAGCGGCACAAACGTTTATTTTTGCGGCACAAACCAGCACAAACGCGGCACAAACGAATGGTGCATTTGTTTTTAAAATTCAGGAACATGGGGTGCAAAATGGGCGGAGTTAAAGCAACTATAACGCACAATATCTCCGCAACCAAAGTGGCACAAACGTTTATTTTTGCGGCACAAACCAGCACAAACGCGGCACAAACGAATGGCGCGTTTGTTTTTAAAATTCAGGAACATGGGGTGCAAAATGGGCGGGGTTACAGCAACTATAACGCACAATATCTCCGCAACCAAAGCGGCACAAACGTTTATTTTTGCGGCACAAACCAGCACAAACGCGGCACAAACGAATGGCACGTTTGTTTTTAAAATTCAAGAACATGGGGTGCAAAATGGGCGGGGTTACAGCAACTATAACGCACAATATCTCCGCAACCAAAGCGGAACAAACATTTATTTTTGTGGCACAAACCAGCACAAACACAGCACAAACAAATGGCGCGTTTGTTTTTAAAATTCAGGAACATGGGGTGCAAAATGGGCGGGGTTACAGCAACTATAACGCACAATATCTCCGCAACCAAAGCGGCACAAACGTTTATTTTTGCGGCACAAACCAGCACAAACGCGGCACAAATGAATGGCACGTTTGTTTTTAAAATTCAGAAACATGGGGTGCAAAATGGGCGGGGTTACAGCAACTATAACGCACAATATCTCCGCAACCAAAGCGGCACAAACGTTTATTTTTGCGGCACAAACCAGCACAAACGCGGCACAAACTAATGGTGCATTTGTTTTTAAAATTCAGGAACATGGGGTGCAAAATGGGCGGGGTTACAGCAACTATAACGCACAATATCTCCGCAACCAAAGCGGCACAAACGTTTATTTTTGCGGCACAAACCAGCACAAACGCGGCACAAACAAATGGCATGTTTGTTTTTAAAATTCAGGAACATGGGGTGCAAAATGGGCGGGGTTACAGCAACTATAACGCACAATATCTCCGCAACCAAAGCGGCACAAACATTTATTTTTGCAGCACAAACCAGCACAAACGCGGCACAAACGAATGGCGCGTTTGTTTTTAAAATTCAGGAACATGGGGTGCAAAATGGGCGGGGTTACAGCAACTATAACGCACAATATCTCCGCAACCAAAGCGGCACAAACGTTTATTTTTGCGGCACAAACCAGCACAAACGTGGCACAAACGAATGGCGCGTTTGTTTTTAAAATTCAGGGACATGGGGTGCAAAGTGGGCGGGGCTTGCATTAAATTGAATGTTTAATATCTCAGAAACAGAACCGGCACAAACGCTCATTTTTGCGGCACAAATCAGCACAAACGCGGCACAAACGAATGGTATATTTTTATTCACGTTTTACAAACATGGGGTGCCAACTTCACACAGCTCATTGCAGAGTATTGTCAGGGCATTGCAGAGTAAAGGCAGGATATTGCAGCAGAGCATTGAAGAGTATTGGCAGGGCATTGCAGAGTATTGGCACTGCTGCCATCCGATCTCTCCCCTCCACTGTACAGATCAGTACACAGAGGGGAGAGAGGAACCGGCATCATGACATGACGACGGTTTGTTACAAGTGATCGCTCCGTCATTTGACGGAGCGATCACGTGCTAAACGGTCGCCGGGTGTACCAAGGTGGCCGGCGCTCCGGAGCTAGGCCAAAGTCGCGGCCTTTCCTATGGCCGAGGCCACAGAGCGCTCCGCGGATCGCGGGTGTCCCGTACGGATCAACCTCCGCGGATCGGATCACGGATCGATGACGATCCGTTGCACCCCTAGAACAAAATGATAAAAAAATTGTTTGGGTACAGTGTTGTATGACCGCGCAATTGTCATTCAAATTGCTACAGCGCTGAAAGCTGAAAATTGGTCTGGGCGGGAAGGTGTGCCTGGTATTGAAGTGGTTAAGAAAATATAATGTATTTGAAAGGTTACAAAGGTTACAGCTTCAGCTGCAAATGCTGGAGTTGTCTGAGCCCCCGTTCACACCTATGCGAATTAGATGCAGCTTACACCGCATCCAATTTGCAGGACATTTTAAAATACATTCATATGAATGCATCTGGTTCACATATGTGCGTTGCATTCGCAACGCACATATGTGCATTGTGCGCATTGCACAAAAAACGTGTGCGTTTTCTGGGCATTGCGGTGCGAATTACAAGCCCATTATCTTCTACGGGAACGCATCTGATTCGCAGATGCATTGCGTTCTGAACATGGATTTTCTCCTTCTCCTCACTACACCTCCCCCTCTCCCTGCTCACTGATCCGCAGCTAAAACGCAGATGAACCTCTGAACAACTGATTTTTATCTTCCCAGTGAAACCTGAGCTTCAGTTCACACCGCACAAGTGTGAACCCAGGCTGAAGGTTAGGGCAATCTCTACCTGTGAAAGATTGATAGTGTCAGGTTGTGGGGGGAGGGGCATTGGTATGACATTTCTGCTGATGTTGAAATTCTATGTCTCCTCATTGCAGATATCTATCTGTCCCATCAACCAAAGTCTTGAAGAGGACAATGTGTAGATAAGCTCAGACCTTGGGTGAAGTGTGGGCCAGTGTAATAGATAACACGTGAGAGATTGATATAGGGTTACAGGCTGGGGGAAGGAAGGGACAAGTGTATGAATCTCATTAGCTAGCTGGAAAACTTTATAACAGGTTGGGTCATAAAGGAATGCAAACAGCCAACCATTAATCATTATGGTCTCAAGCTTAATGTGGGGTCATCAGGTTAAATTCTCAATGGTAGACGGGTGAGTGAAATTCCTATTTCATTTCAGCGTCAAGTAATGCAAGTCATGTATTGTACAGCATAATTGGCCGATGAGGAGAATACCACATGGTATATCAAGCTTGTGATAATTGATTTTTGGTGTGTTTTTATCATTTTCCAGGCTCAAAAGTAATGAATAAAATGTTTCCCTTTAAAAGCGCTACTAGACGAAAATGCGGCTAAACGCGGGTAGCCGTGTTTAGCGTTTGAAATGCCTCTAAACACAGCTTCTGAACGCTTTTTTTGGGTTCCAAAAAAAGCCTCTAAATGCAACTGCATAGAAACGACTATAAATGAATCTGTGTACATGTACTGATGAGATAACATAGAGGAGAGTTCAGGAGCAGTTGAAAAAAATGCCCAACTGATCCTAAACTTCCGTTTACCAGCAGCAGTGTACATGAGGCCTTAAACTGGAGTTTAATAATTTGATACAATAGTATGTTTTTGCTGTATCTGCCAGTGGCTGCTTTAATGGTAGAAGGGAATAAGAAACGAAATGTAAAAATTAAAGTACATACATCATTTTTATTAAGGGCCAGTTCACACCACATGCAGTCCAGTGCGTTTTTTTTCTGCATCAAAAATGCATGGAAAGTAGGTTATATGGTTTTCAATGGCATGGTTCACACCAGTGCTTGCAGTTCCAGTGCATTCCAGTTACAGAAAAAAAAAATAGAACATGCTGCATTTTTTCTGCACTGGACTGTACTGGAACGCTGTAAAATGCATCAAAAATGCACTGAAACGCACCTAAATGCACCAAAAACGCACTGCAACACACTTGTCCTTATTTAGGGCCAGTTCACACCATAGAAACGCAGTCCGGGTGCGTTCCAGGTGCTTTTCTGCATGCGCATTTTTGATGCGTTTCGTTGCGTTTTTGATGCAGTCCAGTGCTTTTTTTCCTCCCTCTTTTTTCTTAACCTTAAATAAGGACCAGTGTGTTGCAGTGCATTTTTGGTGCATTTAGGTGCGT
The DNA here is from genome assembly GCF_042186555.1 of Aquarana catesbeiana. Lineage (NCBI taxonomy): Eukaryota > Metazoa > Chordata > Amphibia > Anura > Ranidae > Aquarana > Aquarana catesbeiana. Next base: position 137,665,088 of record NC_133333.1, on the reverse strand, counting down.
TCCAGTGCATTTTTGATGCGTTTTACAGCGTTCCAGTATAGCCCAGTGCAGAAAAAAATGCAGCATGTTCTACTTTTTTTTCTGGAACTGGAACGCACTGGAACTGACTGCACTGGTGTGAACTATGCCATTGAAAACCATATAACCTACTTTCCATGCAATTTTGATACAGAAAAAAGCGCACTGGGCTGCATGTGGTGTAAACTGGCCCTTAAGTTAAAAAAAAGAGGGGAGAAAAAAGCACTGGACTGCATCAAAAACGCACTAGAACGCATCAAAAACGTGCATGCAGAAAAGCACCTGGAACGCATCCGAACAGCGTTTCTATGGTGTGATCTGACCCCAAGAGTGTAGATAGGAATGATGAACATTTATATGATGATTGACCCTCCCTCCTGGATTGTAAGCTCTAACGAGCGGGGCACTCTGATTCCTCCTGTATTGAATTGTATTGTAACTGTACTGTCTGCCCTCATGTTGTAAAGCACTGCGCAAACTATTGGCACTATACAAATCATGTATGATAATAATAATACTAATAATGATAAAGCCATATAAAAAGTCCACTGAGTATTATGAAATACTTTTCAGACTCTCAAAGTGAACTTTTCTTCACTGCTAAAAGCAACAAAATGAAATAAAATACACCAGATTGATCAGTTTTCACTTTCTGGAGTACAATCTGAGCAAGACAAAATCTAAAGACGTGTACACACGGGCGGACTTTTTCGGCATCAAAGGTCCAACGGTCTTTCCGACGGACTTTCGACAGACTTTCGAACGAACGGACTTGCCTACACACGATCACACCAAAGTCCGACAGATTTGTACGTGATGACGTACGACCGGACTAAAATAAGGACGTTGAAAGCCAGTAGCCAATAGCTGCCCTAGCATCAGTTTTCATCCGTCGGACTTGCATACAGACGAACAGATTTTTCGACCGGACTCGAATCCGTCGGAAAGATTTGAAACATGTTTTAAATCTAAAGTCCGTCTGATTTTCGACCGAAAAAGTCCGCTGCATGTCCAATGAAGGCCACACACGGTCGGATTGTCCGACGGATTCATTCCGTTGGACCAGTCCGGTCGAACAGTCTGCCCATGTGTACACGGCATAACTGGTTCCTGCTAGGGACACAGGGCTAACTAAGTGTCCCCATGGGACTTGTCACCCCCTACAGCCAATTTCTCCTTTCCTTCCTGTATGATCTTCCATGATTCACAGCTTTAATTGAATTAGCACAATAATAGATACAGAATCTTTCTCCTGGCTTTCTCTGTTTATTTTTCAGGTCCTGAGACATCTCTCTCCTTCCCACCTCACATTCTGTTCAATGATAAGAAGGCACAGAAGACAGCTATTGCCAGGAGTTAATCTCTGCTTTGACCCTGGGCAGTTAAAAAAAGCTTAAAGCAAAACTCCATCCAAAGGGGGAAGCTCCACGTGTTTGCTTCCTCCCCCCCTCCGCTGCCACATTTGGCACCTTTCGGGGGGGGGCGGATACCTGTCAAAACCAGGTATCCGCTCCCACTTTCATGTAAGATTGCCACATCATTGTGCAGCAATCTATGACACTTCCAGACCCTCCTCCGTCCCCCCTGCTGCCTTCTGGGAGACACACAGGTCCTAGAAGACAGCGGGACCATTCAGAAAGCTCTGTGTGACTTGCGCATGCGCAATAGGAAACTTCGTTTCCTTTAATAAGGATGCCGGTGCCTGCACACGGAGCCGATGGATGGATTGGCTTTGGGTGCTGACATCTTTGGGCTCCCTGGACAGAAAAGTGTTTTATTAAAAGTCAGCAGCAACAATATTTGTAGTTGCTAACTTTTAATTTTTTTCCCCCAGGTTGGAACTCCGCTTTAAAAACAAAATTTGAAAGTCAAACAAGCAACCAATGGGGATGAAGTGTTTTACTTTATAGGTGCCAACATCCGTGGTCTGGTACAACAGTCTGAATTTTCAATCAAACTGTCATCTCACCTCCAGCCCTAACTTTAATGGGGTTATGTAGCCCCACAGGTGTGGGTGGACACAGTTTATGGTGGTACCTGGTGCTTGGTGCGGCTATTTGGTGCTCAAGTCCTAATTATGTCCTTTTTGTGTATATTATAATTTTATTACAGAATAACTCCACAAAAAAAAAAAAAATAGTAAAAATAATATAGCATATAGTTATACAATTGCGCCACAAGTCATATTGTAATTGAATGTTATTAAAAACTATGTAGCGCTGGTAGATTTGCAATCTACCGCATGTTAGGCAAATTTAGTAATTTGGGCGTTCGGAAGGTTAAGTTCGCCTCTGTTCCAGCTTGACTGACGTTGTGTGTGTTTCCGTGCTGACCGGTGGGTGTCGCTGTTACCACTGGTCAGGGTTGGAAAGGCAACGTGTTGAAGCGTATGGATGCTCCTCTGTCCCGGAGACAAGCTCGATTAAGGTGGTCCTCCGAGTTGCATTCTGGGCGAGGGTATTTATGGGACAGACCCCATATTTTGGGGTTCGTTTTACAGCCACCTGCTGTCCCTCCTGGCCGACAGGTATGCGTTAAGGAGCTACCTCGTGGTCCTCCGTTCGGGAGGCCCACGATGCTGCGGCGCAGGGGTGGGTCCAGAGGCTTGTCTGGGGCCTACCACCGCGGCCGAGGAATGGTCCTGAGCTGTCGGTCCTGTGTGACGAAGCTGGACAACCGAGGAGATCCCAGGGGAGGACCCGTCTTGGAGAGATCACGCGGCATGCTGGTCTATAGAGGGGCCTGGTGACTCGGTTGGAGGACGTATCCGAAAGGAACTATACACCATAGTGTTGCTGGCTCGGCTTAAAGGTTCAAGCACTGTGACTGACATTTCACTACAAAAAAATCTATACATCCTGTGGCAGAGGATCGTATGGATTTTGTTCCCAAGCAAGTCTGTGGCAGAGACTTTGATTCATGCTGCATGCTGGCTGCTAGACCAGTGAAAGAGGCCTATCCAGACGAGCAAGGAGTGTGTTCCACGAGGGGAGCGCATTCCATATAGTATTTGAATTCTACCAGGACATTTGTCAAGAGAACCCTATCAGAGAATATTTGAGTTTCTTCTGCAAGTCTCCTTTCCGTCTCTTTTCTGCTATTTCCTAAGTCGTTTGTTTAATAAAGCATTGAAAACGTACTCCAGTGTGGGTGCGTGTATCGTCCATCAGTAAACTCAACGGAACCCTAGACCCGGTGCCGGTGAAACAAGGGAAGCAGAGTGAAGGTAACAGACCCGCTTAAACCAGCAGCTCCACCGTGAGTTATTGCTACACTACCTATCCTTTTCAAACTGCAGCTCTGTAATTTTCTGTAAAATGCAATGCAATATGGCTACCAGAAGGTGTTCTGTACACGAAATGTGTACAGAATGCTCACTAGAAATATTTCCTGCTTGTGTCATTGGCTCACTGATTTTCCCAGAAGTCTGCACTAAGATACAATTCAGATTTCAGGCATCCCCTGCAACAAAAATGTCATTTTTGGTGAGATACTCCCAATAGGAAATCACGTCTAAAGGGATGCAAACCCTGCAATTTTCCTTCTAAGAGCCCGGCAGGTGCAGCAGCTGATTGATAATTATCAAACCACTCCCTTTAAATTTACTTTCCACGTGGACACTGACAAACATACAGGGATTTCTTCAGAATAACAAAAGGTAGGAATTTGCAACAAAGTTTGTTAAAATCCTTGCAATGTACATAGATCATGTAGAGGGGAATGTTTTTTTCTCAACTAAAGTGGAGTTACTCTTTAAAGCCCAACTGAACTGTCACTTTAAGCCCTATTCTCCCTTTGAAATGCGACGCCAGGTGATGCACATATGCACTTTTTTTTGCACGTTGTAATGCTATACAAAGGACAGCCCATTCATTTCAATACACTGCCCCTACACATGACATTTGCAGTGCATATGCAAGATTACCCATGTAGAATTTATTCTAGTTCCCAGAATGACAAATACTTAAATAATAAGTGAGATACATGCACATTTGCATGTACAAATGTAAAATACTGACAAGTAACACATTTTTTTAAATTGAATTATCCAAGCACAGTGCTAATTTTGTGATATTTACACACCAGTGTGTACATGCCCATTGAAAGCAATAGGCTGCATTCAGATCAGTTAAAAAAAGGACCCCAAATCCACTAAATGCATTCCAGGTTCATCAAAACAAAAGGTTGGATATTTTACAAAGCCGTCTTATTGTTTTCAGTTGCTAATCTCTTGTTCTTTTATTTACAAAGCAAGTTGGGAACAGATTTATTTTATGCAACTGTACGCAGTTTGCGTAATTGGTTGCTGTGAAAATAAGAAGATGCCAGTATTTTACAAAGCTCCTGAAATGATTCCTTTGCATCAGGCCAGCTACACAGCACAAGACCAGGAAGCAAGTGGATATCATATCACTTGAGCAGCAGTGTCTGCTTATAGTAGATGCTAGGTATGGCAGATGTATAGTTACATTGGGCCAAGCTTGAGAAATGTAACTATGTAATAATATATTGTGCCTTAAATGTATCTTTAAGATGCGCTTAGCCTTTAAAAGTTGCCCACTGAAGACAAGTACTGTACAAGTTTTCTATTATTAGTGGAAGATAGTCATCTGGAGCATGAAAATGCATTGCACATTGAGTGCATTATGTGCAAAGGCTAGATGTCACGGACAAACCTAAATCATTTTAAACCCCACTCCAAAATATTCACACAATCATTGGTGGTCCTTGGGGCTTTAAACCCCCTCAAAACAATCCCACAATTATTGGTTGCCAGTGGGACATAAACCCCCTCCAACACAATGTCCATCATTGGTGGTCAATTGCACAATTACTCCTCCTGACCAGGTCTTTTCTGGAACTTTTTGTTTAAAAGTTTAAATCAGTATTTCTTGCTAGATAATTACTTAAAACCCCAAAACATTATATTTTGTTTTTAGCAGAGACTCTAAAACTACTAAAATGGCAATTGTTGCAATGTTTTATGTCACACAGTATTTGCGCAGCGGTCTTTCAAATGCAATTTTTTGGGAAAAAATCACACTTTAATGAATTATAATGCGAAAAAACACCATAGATAACCCATTTTTTTGTAAAATATAAAAGATGATGTTACGCTGAGTAATTAGATCCCTAACATGTCACGCTTTAAACTTGCGCACGCTCGTGGAATAAAGACAAACTACGGCAGTCCTCAAATTTTCCACTCGCCTGCTCGCGAGCGGACAATGAGTGTGGGCTGCCTGGGAGTGGCGGTGGGGGAGGGGGGGGGGCAAGCACGAGGTTGAATGGGAGCCGTTCTCCCAGTGAATGCCCCGGAGAAGAGAGAGGGGAACAGGCGGCCCGATCATAAGAGCGCCGAGGAACATCGCTGTAACAGCTTATATTAGAGTTGCCAAGTGTTCCCCGCACTCGCTGTCATATAGCCCCGCCTTCTGGCCTGGGTGCTGTCTATCAAGTACTGGGTACTTGATAGACATATCACCCATCCAATGCCAGGATGTGCGACGTGTATCAAAGTAACCGAGCCAGGAGGCGGGGCTGTATGTGACGGCGAGCGGCGGGAACACTCAGCAATTCAAATGAAAGCTGTTGACAGTGATGTTCCTCGGCGCTCTGATGATCCGGCCGGCAATCCTTTTCCTCTCCTCTCTCTTCCCCTGCACAGTTATGCCGCGTACACACGAGCGGAATTTTTGACAGAGTCCAATGGGAGCTTTTCATCGTATATTCCGATCGTGGGTATGCCCCATCGGACTTTTCAAAAATTCAGACGGACTTAGATATAGAACATGTTTTAAATTTTTTCGACGGAACTAATTACTATCGTTAAAACCACTCGTCTGTATGCTGTTCCGACGTACAAAAAACAACGCATGCTCTGAAGCAAGTACGAGACAGAAGCGGTCGGTCTGGTAAAACTAGCGTTCATAATGGAGATCGCACATTCCTCACGCTGCAAATTCTGTGATCTTTTAATGCAGCACATTCTTTTGTGCTTTATAATGCCAGAAGAATGAAGTTGTTTTGCTGCTCATATTCACACAGAGTTCTCACAAACTTCTCTCTTTATTATTTCTCGTGATTTCCTGAATAATCTTTTATTATTTTAAAGCCAGATCTCCAGAATAATGTTTTGAAGTATTTTTTATAGTCATCTTTTTTTTTTATTTTTTATTTCATCTAGATCTCCCTTTTTTTTTGGATTATTGCAAAATTAGTTTCTAGTGATCTCTATAATATATATATTTTTTTTTTGGTGTGTCAAGTTACCACAATAACATTATTATCTTGTATTTTGTAACCTCAAGGAGGCTGGTTGGTGTCCCTTGTTAATTTGACATTGTATTTTTGAAATGTACCTGCATACTCACAAACAATCTGTCCTATTTTTATAAAAACACATAGGCAAGTATTTCCAGAAAATAAAATATCCATTTATTCTGGGTAACAAAATAAAGAGGAAGGCAACACTGGAGAAACTTTTGTAATTTGCAAATTTGTAATTTGGCCCCCAGGGCACACAAAAAGTCTGTGGAAAAAAAAATTGTTATCTTGAGGAGTCCATATAAATTTTGAGCCCAATCTGGTCCAGGACTCCCAAAGATCAGGACCAGCAGCAGACGACATATATGTCCCCAGGCTGTGGTACTACACCAGCCTGTGTCTTCTGTCAGACCAGACTGAACCCAGGCCATCACTTTCTTCTCTTCCCTGCAGCCTTCCCTCCACGCTTCCCTGCAGCCTTCCCTGAAGACTTCCTTGGAGGCTGTGGCTCTGGTGGTGGACTTGTGGCAGGAGGAGGAGGATGGCTGAGATCATATATGTGGCTGTTCTCTGTCAGCTGGCCCCTCAACCCCTTCTGAGGGGCCTCAACAATAATTCCCTCACAGAGGAAGCGTTGGCCCTCCTCCAATTTCAACAATCTTGTGGCTAGATAGCAGCCATAGGCCTCTTGAGCGTCGGGTTGCTTCCCTAATGAGGCCCAGTGCTGCCTCCTCCGTCCTCGTCCCCTTCCTGGGCCTTTTTGTTTGAAGGCAGAGGGGAGGCACCTGGGATTGGGTGAGGCTCCTACTGGGCCCAGCCACCTCCTGGCTGACAGTGGGCCCAACCAACTTCTGGCTGTCACTGGGCCCGCCCACCTCCTGGCTGTCACTGGGCATGGCCACCTCCTGGCTGTCACTGGGCACGTCCACCTCCTGGCTGACACTGGGCACGGCCACCTTCTGGCTGTCACTTTCCAGACCCTCCTCCTGGCTGAGCTCATCCTGTGTATAAAAAAGGGACATATTTTTAGTTTTTGCTTCATCAATCACACACAATTTTTAGCTCATGACTTGCAAATTGAATGTTAATAAATAGAAAAGACTATCAATCTGACCCCAGCATTTTTCTTTCTTGTCCCAATCATTTTTGGCCACTACTGTCTATTGATATGTAAATCACTTGGTTTTAAATCATTAATTAGTTATCAATTATAACATCTAGTTAACATCATTAATATTAGGACAATAAATATGTAGTAAAATAATATACCTGGCTCCAGCTGGGCGCATTCACTTCTTCCAGGATGGAAGGCCCAGGTTGTTCCTCGTCAGCCTCTGCTGGGGTTGAGGGAAGGGTGGAGGGAAGGCTGCAGGGAAAGGTAGAAAGTGATTCCATGGCTTCAGTCTGGTCGTCCAGAAACCGCAGTTTGTTGAAGTACCACAGCCTGGGTGCATACACTTGCGCTGCTGATGCTCCTGATCTGAGTGATTTCTGGATCTTATTATGCTCCTTCTTATACATGTTCCTCAAGATCCCAATTTTACTTTCCAAAAACTGGATGGTTGCATCGGGGACCCGAGTCTTTTTATTATTATTATACAGTATTTATATAGCGCCAACAGTTTACGTAGCGCTTTACAACTTGAGGGTAGACAGTACAAATACAATACAATTTGATACAGTAGGAATCAGAGGGCCCTGCTCCTTAGAGCTTACAATCTAAGAGGGAAGGTCAAGAGATACAAGAGGTAATAACTGTGGGTGATGTGCTGATTGAGAAGATAAATGTACAGTTGTTAGGTGGGGGCCAGATAGGCTTCTCTGAAGAGATGAGTTTTCAGGGATCGTCTGAAAGTGGATAAAGTAGGAGAAAATCGGACGGATTGGGGTAGAGCATTCCAGAGGATGGGGGAGGCTCTGGAGAAGTCCTGGAGGCGAGCATGGGATGAGGTGACAAGGGAGTTTGAGAGCAGGAGGTCTTGGGAGGAGCGAAGAGAACGATTAGGTTGGTATTTTGTGACTAGGTTAGAGATGTAGCTAGGGGCCAGGTTGTGGATGGCTTTGTAAGTTATAGTTAATATCTTGAATTTAATTCGGTGACTGAGTGGCAGCCAATGGAGGGATTGGCAGAGGGGTGTAGCAGACGCTGAGCGGTTTGTGTGGTGGATGAGCCTGGCCGCAGCGTTCATGATGGACTGAAGTGGGGATAGCCTATTTAGAGGTAAACCAATGAGGAGGGAGTTGCAGTAGTCAAGGCGGGAGATGACCAGGGAGTGGATTAGAAGCTTTGTGGTGTCATTGGTTAGGAAGGGGCGTATCTTGGAGATGTTGCGAAGACAGAGGCGGCAAGCTTTGGATAGTGATAGAATGTGGGGTCGAAAGGTTAGTTCAGAGTCCAGGATTACACCTAGGACCTTGGCGTGGGGAGATGGGTTGATAGTTGAGCCGTTGATCTTGACAGGGAGATCAGGGGAAGTGGCACCTGAGGGAGGAAATATCATGAGCTCGGTTTTGGATAGGTTGAGTTTGAGAAAGTGATGTGACATCCAGGCTGATATGTCTGCTAGTAAGTTGGTAATGCGTGAGGAGACAGATGGAGAGAGCTGGGGGGTGGAGAGATAGATTTGGGTGTCATCAGCGTAGAGATGATATTTAAAGCCGTGGGAGGCAATCAACTGACCCAAGGAGGTGGTGTAGATTGAGAAAAGGAGAGGTCCGAGAACAGAACCTTGGGGGACCCCAACGGAAAAAGGAAGAGGAGAGGAGGAAGTAGAGTTGTAAGTGACACTGAAGGAGCGGTGGGATAGGTAGGATGAGAACCAGCGAAGAGTACAGTCACGGAGACCAAAGGAGTGGAGTTTTTTGAGGAGGAGGGGGTGGTCCACTGTGTCAAAGGCAGCAGAGAGATCCAGGAGAAGTAGTACAGAATAGTGTCCATTGGCTTTAGCCATTAGTAGGTCATTTGAGAGTTTAAGGAGAGCAGTTTCCGTGGAGTGTTGAGGGCGAAAACCGGACTGAAGGGGATCAAGAAGTTTATTCATGGTCAGATGGTCGCTTAGTCGGTTGTAGACCAGTCTTTCAAGAAGTTTGGAGGAGAAGGAGAGTAAGGAGATGGGACGTAAGTTGTTGAGACTGGTGGGATCCAGTGAGGGCTTTTTTAGTATGGGGGTGACTAGCGCATGTTTTAGAGAGTTTGGGAAGATGCCACAAGAGAGGGAGAGGTTGAAAATGTGAGTTAGAGAGCGTAGAATCGAGTCAGAGGGTGAGCGTAGCATTTGCAAGGGAACAGGATCCAGGGGGCAAGTGGTTAGATGAGTGCTAGATAAAAGTTTAGCAACCTCAGTAGTAGTAGCAGGGTTGAATGAGGGAAGTAATGATTGTATCTGTGGACATGGGGTGTTGCATGGGGGAGGTTTTTGCGCATTGGCGATCTCCTCGTGAATTGTATCAATCTTAGTTTTGAAGTGATTGGCAATCTCCTGGGCAGTGAGTGAGTTGGTGGGTGGAGGCAGTGGAGGACAGAGTAGAGTGTTGAAGGTAGAGAAGAGTTGACGTGGACTGGATGAGAAGGTGTTGATGAGTGTGATAAAGTAGGTCTGTTTGGCAGTGTGAAGGCAGGAGTAGTATTTCAGGAGGGCAGATTTATATTGTGTGAAGTCTTCCTGGCTCTTAGTCTTATGCCACAGGCGCTCAAGAGCACGGCTACGTTTTCTGAGACTTCTGGTGTCATCTGTTTGCCAGGGTTGTAGCAGTCGGGGCCTAATCCTGCGTGTAGTGAGGGGGGCCAGCTTGTCTAGGGAGGAAGACAGTGAGCTGTTGTAGATGAAAGTAGCTAGGTTGGGGCAGGACAGGGGGGAGATTTTGTCATAGAGGTGATCAGTAGCAGAGTAGAGAAGAGAAGGGTTGAGGTGGCGAAGGTTTCTGCGTGTAACTGTTAGGCGGTTGGAGGGAGAAGAGGTGGAAGACAAGGAGAGAGCAAAAGTAATAAGGTGGTGATCAGAGAGTGGGAGTGGATTGTTGGAAAGGTTGCACGGAGTGCACAGATAGGAGAAGGCAAGGTCAAGGGTGTTGCCATTGGAGTGGGTAGGAGCATGTATCCATTGCTTCAGGTCAAGCGATGAGGTTAGACTGAGAAGTTTAGAAGTAATAGTAGTGTTAGTGTTGACAGGGATGTTGAAGTCCCCAAGAATAATTGTGGGGATTTCAGAAGAGAAAAAGTAGGGTAGCCAGGCAGAGAAGTCATCAAGAAAGGCTGATACCGGCCCAGGGGGCCGGTAGATGACAGCAATTCTTAGAGAAATGGGAGAGAAAAGACGAATGCAGTGTGCCTCAAAAGAGGAGAGTGTCAAGAGGGCGGTGGGTGAAGAACCTCATAGGTGCTGCATGGGGCTAGAAGGATTCCCACTCCACCTCCCTTCCGTCCACTTGGTCTGGGGGAGTGAGTCCAGAGAAGGCCCCCATGGGAGAGGGAAGAAGGAGAAATAGTATCCGATTCATGAAGCCAGGTTTCAGTAATGGCAAGTAGGTTAAAGGAATTTGTGATGAAGAGGTCGTGGAGGGCGGTGAGTTTGTTGCAGACAGAACGTGCATTCCACAGGGCACAGGAAAAGGGGGGGCTGGTTTTGGAAAGAGGAATAGAGACCAAGTTCTGTGGGTTGCGGCTCCTGAAGTTTCTCCAGCATTGACCTCCTAGCTTGTTTATTATAATATAAGGTGTTTTTCACCTCCCACAAATTCCTCATCTCCCTGTATCTGTCTATGAAACTGGCCATGAATTCTGGGTCCTTAACCTCTTGACATCCGCGCTATAGCCGAATGACAGCCACAGCACGGACCTGAATTTCTGGGAGGCCGTCATATGACGGCCTCCCCTGTGCACGCGCTGTGATCACCGAGTCACTGAGACTCGGGTGATCACCGATCCGAGTAAGGGGCCGGCCCCTTACCATGTGATCAGCTGTCAGCCAATGACAGCTGATCACATGATCAAAACAAAAGCTTGGTGATCGGTTATTTTTTCTCCTCACGCTGACAGTGTGAGGAGAAAAAAAAGCAGATCACCAGCTCATCTGCAAGGGACATAGACAATAATGTCTCATCTGTGCCACCTGCCATTGCCCACCAGTGCCACCTATCAATGCCCATGAGTGCCACCTATCAATGCCCACAAGTGCCACCTATCAATGCCCACCAGTGGTGCCAATCAGTGCCACCTAGCAGTGTTGTCTATCAGTGTAACCAATCAGTGCCCATTATTGCCACCCATCAGTGCCCATTATTGCCACCCATCAGTGCCCATCACTGCCACATATCGGTGCCCATCAGAGCCGCCTCATCAGCGTACATCAATGAAGGAGAAAAATTACCTGTTTAAAATTTTATAACAAAATATAAAAAAACATTTTTTTTTTTTTTTTAAATTCGGTCTTTTTACTTTTTTTTTTTAACAAAAAATAAAAATGGTAGAGGTGATCAAATAGCACCAAAAGAAAGCTCTATTTGTGGGAAAAAAAATGATAAAAATTTTATTTGGGTACAGTGTTGTATGACCGCGCAATTGTCATTCAAAGTGCGTCAGCGCTGAATGCTGAAAATTGGTCTGGATAGGAGGGGGGTTTAAGTGCCCAGTAAGCAAGTGGTTAAAGTGATTCATCTTTGCTGTAAGACAATACACAAGACAAAAACACTAAGGTCAGCCTAAACTCTCATTATCATATCCCAATATAGGCCTCAATCTTGAAGCAATAAGGCCACTGTGATGGGCCAAGTTCAAATTTTACCTTTGTTTAGGACGCTCGACACTTCTGTTCGTTCCTCCTCCGCACACAGATCGTACGTACGACACATGCGTGTTAGCTTGATTTACACTGCGCATGCTTGAAACTCCGCCTGCGTCGCCCGCCCCTAATGTTCTTTCTAGAATATTCCCCGCCCCTTCTCTCTTCGGCATGCAGTAGGAGCAACATGGCGGATAAAGACCAGGTGTGTGGTAATTCCACTAACGAGGAAGAGGAAAGCCTGGAGCCCGAAACGACCCGATCCCGGAGGAGGAGATTTAAGGCCTCCTATATGGCCTTTATAGAGATGGTGGAGATGGTGGACTGCCCATTTAAAGACACTCAGGTGCTCAGACGGGTTGCTGGTTTGTCTTCAGCTTCCTGTCTGAGTTGTTTCCTGCCTACTGAATCACTTGCTTGACCCGGATCGTTCCTGACCACTCTGCTCCTGGACCCGACCTATGGCTTGTTTAAACTGATTCCACCTTGTCTTCAATGTTTGACCCCTTGCTTGTGACCTGGACTTGCCTGCTATCTCCTGTGCCTGAACCTTTGCTTGTGACCCGGATTTGCCTGCTATCTCCTGTGCTTGAACTTCTGCTTGTGACCTGGACTTGCCTGCTATATCCTGTGCTTGACCCTCTGCCTGTGTCCCGGATCTGCCTGTTAACCTTTGTGTTTTATCCTCAGCCTGTTCAGACCTTCTGAATTGCCAGTCTCTGCACACCTACCAAGACCCTTCAAGGAGTACTACGCAAGTCCTATCCTGCCTGCTGGTAGCCTGTGCCTCTTCGTGCCATCCGTTCCCTGTTTCACCTCCAGGGGCCGGTCTGCGCCTAGTCGCAAGGGCGAATCGCTCTCGGCATCTCGGCCTTGGTAAGTACTTACCTGACAACCCCACTTCCAAGCAATGTTTCATATTCTCATTTCTGGACTCAAATATCTGTGTGTTAAGTATACCTTTTGTTTCATTCTCATAGGGGAGAAAAGACTCAGAGGACACCACTCAGAGGACACCAGGGACCCCCACACATCACCAAGAAGGGGAAGTCAGCCCAAGAAAACACCCCGAGGATCTGGAGGAAGAAGAGGTGGAGGAAGTGGGCGAGATTGTCACCAAAACAGGTGAGTGTCTGACACCCCAGCTTCAGGTAATCTATGTATGCCTGCATATTTATAATACATGTTTGTATATCTATAATACATGTTTTAATACAATTTTTTAGGTGATGTGCTGGTTGTTGAACAGCAAGCTGAACATTTCACAAGTGACAGTGCTCAAAGGCTCATCCACGACATCATGGTGTGGAATAGTGAAATTGATATTATAAGGAAGAAACTGAATGTTATGGAACAACAAATGAAGAACATGATAGATGTGTTGGGGAGAATATAAATTTCTTTCAAATCCCATCCATTTTCACTTTTGTTGGACTAAACCAATTTTTTTTTTTGTAAATTTTAAAAGCCAAATTTTGAAGATGCACACGGTGTGTCAACATGTGCTATCTGCCATCAGGGGATCTCAATGTACGCGTTTTGTGGGTGCAACCCCTTCCTTGTAACTCTAGTAGGTGAGAGGAAGGGTTTGAACCCCCAAAACACGTCTATTGATCCCCCATGATGGGCGATAGCACATGTTGACATTAGGCATGGGATCAGGAGGGAAATACCCATTTTGACTCCCAATTTGTGTGCATCTTCAAAATGTGGCTTTTACAGGGGTGACATCACCCCATCTGATGAAGGCAATATCAAGACATTTTTGACACTATAATGTCTGATATTGCCTTCAGTTTTTAGACATTGAACTTTGTAAGTTCCAGAGTTGTGTATGTTATATTTTGAAACACGTCTGCTTCTAAAAAAAAAAGAAAAAAAAAAAAATTTTTTTCAAAAAAATGTTATAACGCACATGTGAATGTGCACAGAGTAAAAATTTTACTAATCAACATTGTGTGGCTTCTTCTTTCAATGCTCAATACCAGTTCTGGAAGTAATTTTGTGTTTGCAGTGACAATGGGGATTATTTACTAAAGGAAAATCCACTACAAGTTCACTAGGAGAACCTAGGAGACAGCCAAAAAGAAACATAAGCAATAAAGAAAATGCAAGATTTTATCAAATATTTTTTTTTTTTTATTGTCTGGCATTGCAATGGCTCCCCTACCCGTAAAATAATTGACATATTTATCCCAAACTTCACGGGCGCTTTGGGGTGCCAAGCCAGGACGGCCAGTATCCAGGCCCGCCAGAGGATTTGAAGGAAGTCCGACCTCAGGCCCAACTGAGGCAATATAATTGTGGGCATTTTTTCTTAAAAAATTGTGCAATATGCAGCAGGATAAAATGATGTGGTTTGTATTCCGCCATGTGTATGGCTGTCAGAAACAGGTGGAACTGGCTGGCCATTATCCCGAAGGCATTCTCAACGACTCTTCTGACTCTGGCCAGCCGGTAGTTAAAAACCCTCCTCTTCGGGGTGAGGGTCCTCTGGGGGAATGCATATAAAGTGACAAGCGCGCATCCAAACAAAGTATATAGTAATACAATGTATGTGAACCCAAAAAAGTGTTTTTAAAACACTGTTAATGTGACAACAATTCATATATAAAAAAATCAAGGAAAAAATATGTGAAAAAATTAATGTATCCAATCTAAAAAGTATACCAACATGCTTCAAACACCCTTGTTAAACCAAGAATATACAAATATATCCCTATTTATACTGTGAGTACCACCTAAAATTGTGCTAATGTGATACAAACCACAATGTTGCAAAAATTGTGACAGGCAACAATGTAGCACCCACTCAACACATCAAACTCGTGCTAAAAAAACAGTCTATCAGTGAGAACTTATCCTCATTGATTATCTTGTATAAAACTTAAACAAAAAAGTCCACATAGAAATATATTATGTTGATGATGACTCATAAATCTTCTAATTGGAATAAAACGATGATCCTCCCGCTCAAAGATATGGTAAAAATAACCGCTTACCGGATCAGATGGATCTCAAGTCATAGAGACCTTATGGGCTTGTTGCATTAGCCTGCCGGCTTCAGTGATTGCCACCTGGATGTCGATCACGGGAGATGTCCTCATCCACTTCAACCAATCAGCAAACAGGCACTTTCTGTTTTGTATTAATCACTGGTTTCCACAACCACGGAGGAGAGGGTTAATTATCTCCCTTGGATCATCCACAAAAAACAAACCCCTCAATAGAAACAAAACGAGAAAGACTCCATAGTGCAGATGTGTAACATAGATTTATTTAAAAGTCTTTTTCAAAGTCGCTTAAAAGCTCCACTGCAAATGGTCACAGCAATGACACACAGCACACTGGGAACTGCAAATCAAAAACTTAAAAATGCACAGCAAACGGGAACCAGATAAAAATCAGCTAAAAGATAGCAGACATGCAGCAGAGGAGCAAACCGACTGACTGCATGGGGAAAAGAAAAAAAACGTGATGGCGTCACAGCCACTAGCTCCAACCGACGCGTTTCCCCTCAACAGGCATCCACTGGGAACGGCCTCATCAGGTGCTCGCCCAGACCGAACGCTTCATCAGCAAGACAGAACGGGAGTCCTTCAATATTGTCCACATCAGGTGGCAATCCCAGGCCACCATTCTGGAGCTGTTGGTAAAACTCTGTCCGGCCATTCTTCCCCACGTCCACAGAGAGGAACTCATATTGTGCTGACACCACCGCCATTAACACAATACTATTAAATCCCTTATAGTTATAATAGTAAGACCCCGAATGGGGTGGTGGCATGATGTGGACGTGCTTCCCATCTATAGCCCCCTCCACAGTTGGGAAAGGCCCAACGGTCGGCAAAATAGGAGGCCACAGTCTGCCATTCCTGTGGCGTTGAAGGAAACTGTGGAGTCAAACCAGAAAAATATATATTAGTACTTTTGCACATAACATTGCAAGCAGATTAGACACAAACATTCTTGGCCAACATCAGTATAACATTTATTTTAAGGAGTATTTTAAGACAAAAATATAAGGTCCACTTAACAGATTCCTCCCCCCCTCCGATGGCCCATTGTTAAAATTTTAGGGGAGGGGGAAGGGTTGAGTTTGGGACCCCAAAAAAAGCCTATGGCACTCTGCCTGAATTTAAGAACAACAATAACATTTGTACAAGTTTTAGGGGGTGTTTAGGGTAAGCACTACAATGGAGCTGACAAAATACATTGTTAAGTGACTAGGCTATAGGTGTATATGGGCCCAGGATAGCATGCTGGGGAGGTTAGTGAAGGCAAATATGCATGAAGGACAAAAAAGGAGCATTAAAAGATTACAGCATGCATGAGAACAAAGGGGACATTCGCAGCATATTACAATCATGGTAATTATGGAATGAGGAAAGAAATACAAAACATTAACAAACATTAAATACATAGAATGTGATGTTAAAGGAGAAAACTTACCCTAATATAGTCCTTCTGCAGGACCTGAATTATAGCAGAATGGGTCTCTGGGATAATGATCCCCAGAGCCTGGGGGGAGATGCCTGTCAAGAACTTGAGGTCCTGCAGGCTTCTCCCAGTCACCAAGTACTGCAAAGTGGCGACTAGCCTCTGCTCCGGAGTGATGGCTTGCCTCATGAAGGTATCCTGCCTGCTAATATAAGGGGTCAGCAAAGCCAACAGACGTGAAAAATGGGGTCTGTCATCCTGAGAAAGTTCCTGAAATCATCAGGATTATTCTCCTGGATCTCACGAAGCAAAGGCATATGAGAGAATTGGTCACGCTGGAGTAACCAATTCTTGGTCCATGAACTCCTCCCTACCCTGTTCATGGACTGGTCTTGGGTCAAAGAATGAACCCCAACACCAAGCCCCCGCATAGCACGAATGCTACGACGAGTAGGTACCCGCAACATGGCTTCAAAACAGTCGGCTGGTCAGAACGAACTAACAGAACGCACCGAGGAACAGCAAGGCCTGTGAAAAGTGAGCTGAAAATCAGAAACGACACAACACGAGATGAACACGAGATTAGCAGAAGGAGCCCAAAGGGTGGTGCGCTCGCTATTGCACTTGCTTTTTCTAGTCCTGTCGTACGTGGTGTACGTCACCTCGTTCTAGACGGTCGGACTTTGGTGTGACCGTGTGTAGGCAAGACCGCTTGAGCGGAATTCCGTTGGAGTTCCATCGGAGAAACCTTCAGAGTTTATTCCGACAGCAAAAGCGGTCGTGTGTACACGGCATTTGGCTGCACTGATGGACACAGGTAGGCTGCATTGTTGGGCACAGGTAGGCTACATTGTTGGGCACAGGTAGGCTACATTGTTGGGCACAGGAATTCCCTCGGATCACAGAAGCCCTGTCCTGGGGGAAGCACTGCCAACTTTATTATCAAACCCACTCTTCCACTTAGAGAAGGTTCTGTTTCTCTTATTTGTCTACAAGTTTAGGAGAATATCCTGTTCGGGAGAGTCATTTCTCATAACTACCTCCCAAAAGAGAGCTACACTACCTTGTACGTAAAGGATAAGTGCACTTTAAAACAACAAGCGCGCATCCTTTTTGCCCACAAGCTAACTGATCCCACCCTCCCCCTCCACAGATGTATACCTAGCGATATCTGACTGCTGCGTCCTCCGTTGTTTATTAACATTCAGTTCCACCTTTCTTCACTCTTTCTGGTCATGCAGATACTTTACAGCTCCACAGACTTCTCTTCTATGAGGCTCCTGACTCCCTCATTATTTCTAAATCAAAGTCTTCGGTCAGTTGCCTTATTCCAAGGGTGCCCAAATACTGGCCCCTGGGCCACATGTGGCCCGCGGTGCCTTCTGATATGGCCCACCACCTCCTGCTCTGGGATAGAGGGTCGGCAAGCCCAGATCGCAGGTCCTGACCCGCCATCCTCGAGCATCAGTGTGAAGAACGGAGCCAGCGCTAGAGGAAGCAGAGCTGATGCTTCCTGTATAGCGCCAGCTCATGTCACAGGTGGAGTGATACCAAATGTACTCCGCCTGTGACAGGAGCAATACAGGAAGGATAGGCTCTGCTCTCTACTGCAGCCGCCTGCTTCCTCTAGTGCCAGCTCCTGTCATACTGATGCTCGGGGATTGTGAGTTGGAAAACAACCAGCAGTACCCGCCAGCAGTACCCGCCAGCAGTACCCACCAGCAGTATCCACTAGCAGTATCCAATAGCAGTGCCCACCAGCAGTACCCACCAGCAGTACCCACCAGCAGTACCCACAAGCTGTATCCGCCAGCAGTACCAGCCAGCAATACCGACCAGCAGTACCCACCAGCAGCACCAGCCAGCAGTACCCACCAGCAACACCAGCCAGCAGCACCCACCAGCAGTACCAGCCCCGGAGGACAGCCAGCAACAGCCACCAGCCATACTCGCATGGGGAACAGCAACAGCCAGTGATACCTGCACGAATCCTGAGGAAGAAGTGAAGATTGAGGTCAGTTGAGGTGCAGGTAAACCGCAGTGCATCAGTGTGAAAGCATCCTTAGGTCCCTTTCACACGTTCAGTTCAATCGGGTCCGCCTGTCTGTTTTTCAAGTGGACCCAATCTGACCCTCCATTTACCTCTATAGAGTGGCAGATGTCCACTTTAAAAAAAAACAGAAGGGGTTTCTGTCTGGGCGGATCAGATCGGAGGGCCCATAGAGTATAGTGGGCTGTGTCCGTGTCTGCACTGTATATGCAGAGTGGACACGGACCTGTCATATGTCTGCTCCGCTCATTTGGGCCCACGACCGGTTGCCAAGTCGCTGAAGTGGCCCTCACTCCTAAAAAGGTTGGAGACCCCTGCCTTATTCTGATCTATGCCCAATCTGTTAGGTAAATAAAATACATTTTTCCTTTTTTTTTTACTGCTAAATTCATATTATTTCATGTGTTCCCGCAGCAAAAACTGCAGCAAACACATACAACTGTTTAGCAGATGTGCAGCGGTGCCAGCAATTCCTAATCGCACCCCTACCCATTTGGAAAAATTGGAGCTTTTCTTATGCGTGGAAACACATGTGCCAAAATAGTCAGGGACCTTTTCCCAGCGTTTCCTGCAGGGACAGCAGCTCATTCAAATGATTGGTCTGCTGTGCCCGTGCAAATGCGGCCACAGGGAACCGCATAGGTGTGTTATACAGTTGCAGCTTCTGGCATGGGGCTGAGCTGGGAGAAAAATGTGTATTTTTTTTAAACTGTTGTTTTACTTTCAGCACTTTTTGAGTCTTAGAGGTTGATTTACTTAAAGCAAATGTACTGTGCACTCTAAATGCAGTTGCTTTAGATCTGAGAGGAAGCTCTGCTGATTTCTATCATCCAATTATATTCAAGCAACACAAAAACAGTTTTTTTTTGCTAGAAAATTACTTAGAACCCCCAAACATTATATATATATATTTTTTTTCTAACACCCTAGAGAATAAAATGGCGGTCATTGCAATACTTTGTCACACCGTATTTGCGCAGCGATCTTACAAGCGCACATTTTTGTTGGAAAAAATACACTTTTTTGAATTAAAAAAAAAAAAGTAAAAAACAGTAAAGTTAGCCCAATTTTTTTTATATTGTGAAAGATAATGTTACGACGAGTAAATTGATACCCAACATGTCACGCTTCAAAATTGCGCCCGCTCATGGAATGGCGACAAACTTTTACCCTTAAAAATCTCCATAGGCGACGTTTAAAAAATTCTACAGGTTGCATGTTTTGAGTTACAGAGGAAATCTAGGGCTAGAATTATTGCTCTCGCTCTACCGATCGCTGCGATATATCACATGTGTGGTTTGAACACCGTTTTCATATGCGGGCACTACTCATGCATGTTTTCTCTTCTGCACGCGAGCTCGGCGGGACGGGGAGCGTCTAAAAAACTTTCTTTATTTTTTCTTATTTATTTTACCTTTTATTTTTTATTTTTACACTGTTCTTTTGAAAAAAATTGTCACTTTTATTTTATTTATTATTTATTTATTTATTGTAAACATCCCTTGTAATAGAAAAAAAGCAAGCAGGACCTCGTAAATATGAGATCTGGGGTCAAAAAGACCTCAGATCTCATATTTACATTAAAATGCAATAAAAAAAAATTGTCATTTACAAAAATACAAAAAAAAAATGTCCCTTTAGGAGCTATGGGCGGAAGTGACGTTTTGACATCGTTTCCGCCCTGCAATGATATGGAGACGGGTGGGGGCCATCTTCCCCTTACTCGTCTCCATGTCAGGCTAGGGAGAGGATCCGATCACCGTCGCTGCTACCGACGGCTCCGGTAAGCGACGAAGGGCACCGAAGTGCGGCAGGAGGGCCCTCTCCCACCACCGATAAAAGTGATCTCTGTGGCGAATCCACCGCAGAGACCACTTTTATCTTGAAGCGGACCGCCCGCTAAAGAAGAGGACACCGGGGTTATGGCAGCTAGATGCTGCCATAACAACGACACTCCTCTTCAAAGTACCGACGTATAACGACAGTGGGCGGCCCGGAAGTGGTAGTGCAGAGTATATTTGCCTTTAGTAAATTAACCCCAATATGTCTTGTGAGTAAAGCAATGAAGGTGCTAAAGAGGGCACCATTGTTGGACTGTGCTTAGGGCATCAGTTGTCTGTCCCTGCTGTAAGTAATAATGTAAATGTACATGGTCAGTGTAGAATATATTGAGTATACAATCTGTATAGCCATCAGGCTGTATCACATTAAGCAATTTCTTACAGTATAGTGCAGTTAGCTAGTACATACAGTACAATCAGGATCACTCATTTTTCTGTGCTACAATGCTTTTTGAAGGTCCATTATACAGTTGTGCTCATAAGTTTACACACCCTGGCAGAATTTATGATTTCTTGGCCATTTTTCAGAGAATATGAATGATAACACAAAAACTTTTCTTTCACTCATGGTTAGTGTTTGGCTGAATCAATCAACTGTGTTTACTCTTTTTAAATCATAATGGCAACAGAAACTACCCAAATGACCCTAATCAAAAGTGTACATACCCTGGTGATTTTGGCCTGATAACATGCACACAAGTTGACACAAAGGGGTTTGAATGGCAATTAAAGGTAACCATCCTCACCTGTGATCTGTTTGCTTGTAATTAGTGTGTGTGTGTATAAAAGGTCAATGAGTTTCAGGACTCCTGGCAGACCCTTGCATCTTTCATCCAGTGCTGCATTGACGTTTCTGGATTCTGAGTCATGGGAACACATATACAGCATGTTTTTCTTCTACATACTATTTGACCAGGTTGCCGACCGGCTCCTGTACATATAGGTTGGCACTTTGAAGATGGATATGTCGGTAACGGCAGCAGCTGCTGCCACAACCGAGCTATCCATCTCTTCAGGAGCCGGTCGTGTTTACGATAATGGTGGTCTCTGCAGCGGGTTCACTGCAAGATCACCGT
This sequence comes from Aquarana catesbeiana, assembly GCF_042186555.1. Taxonomy (NCBI): domain Eukaryota; kingdom Metazoa; phylum Chordata; class Amphibia; order Anura; family Ranidae; genus Aquarana; species Aquarana catesbeiana. The sequence goes on along the minus strand of NC_133333.1, from coordinate 137,643,619 downwards.
TATCGACGGCAGGAGAGGGCCCCCCCTCCCGCCGCTCTCCCGCGCCCTCCGCCGCTTACCGGAGCCGTCGGCAGCGGCGGAGGCGATCGGTCCTTGACGTGGCTGGGTAAGGAGAAGAGTGAAGCTAAGATGGCTCCCACCAGTGTACATACCATAGCAGGGTGGAAGAGACGTCATAACGTCACTTCCGCCCATACGTCTTAAAAGCACATTTTTTCAATGTCATTTTTTCAAATTACAAATTTTTTTTTTTTATTGCATTTTAGTCCAAATAGGAGATCTGAGGACTTTTTGACCCCAGATCTCATATTTAAGAGGACCTGTCATGCTTTCTATTACAAGGGATGTTTACATTCCTTGATATAGGAATAAAAGTGACCCAATTTTTTTTTTTTTTAAACAATGAAGAAATAAATAAAATCAAGTAAAATAAATAAGAAAAAAAAATGTTTTTAAAGTGCCCTGTCCCGACGAACTCGCGCGCAGAAGCGAACGCATACGTGAGTAGACCCTGCATATGAAAACGGTGGTAAAACCACACATGTGAGGTATCGCTGCGATCATTAGAGCGAGAACAATAATTCTAGCCCTAGACCTCCTCTGTAACTCAAAACATGCAACCTGTAGACTTTTTTTAAACATTGTCTATGGAGATTTCTAAGGGTAAAGTTTGATGCCATTCCACAAGCGGGCACAATTTTGAAGCGTGACATGTTGGGTATTAATTTACTCGGCATAACATTATATTTCACAATATAAAAAAAATTGAGCTAACTTTACTGTTGTCTTATTTTTTATTCAAAAAAGTGAAATTTTTCCAGAAAAAGTGCGCTTCTACGACCGCTGCGCAAATACGGTGTGAAAAAAAGTATTGCAATGACCGCCATTTTATTCTCTAAGTTGTTAGAAAAAAAAACAATATACAACGTTTGGGGGTTCTAAGTAATTTTCCAGCAAAAAAAACTGTTTTATACACCAAATTCTCAAAACGAGGCTAGTCCTTAAGTGGTTAAAAGAAAATGTTGCTTCAATTCATAAGTTCAGAACTTCTGATGGGCAGAATACTCCCAGATGACAGAACGCAGGCACTTCCCACCTAACTACAATTAACTGTTAAAATTGAAATCCAGTCCCTCCACACCCATCCATTTAATCATTGCTTTCCTTGCTGTGTCTACTCATGTGGCCTTCCACCAAAACCTTGGTATAAGCTGGAGAAAAGCGTAGCCACACCCATTTATTATTTATTTATTAAACTGTCACTCATTGTAATTACACAGTTCTGTCATGTTTCATGTATTAGATGTTTGTTATAGGAGCACTAAATTCCAAGGGGACCAGGATTCAATGATGTACAGGGTAAAGCCTTTTGAGGCTGCTCTTCATCAACATGAGGTATCAAACGAAGTCCCCAGGAAAAGGGTTCAGCACATGTGTCAAATGCAAGGCCCATGAGCCGAATCCAGCCCACCAGGGATTTTATGTGGCCCTCTTACCCAGGGTATTTTTGTCAGTTGGAACGTTGTGGAACACTGTTCCGACACCTCCAGCTCTCGCCTTCTGCTCCCTGCTCACCAATGTCACTTGTAAACACAGAAGCCTTTTGCATTTAGATCCCTGCCTGCCCTGCACTCATGGCCGGGACAAGGGAGATGCAGGTGCAGTGTGGGATGGGGCATCACATGGTGAGCTGCACTGTGATCCCCATTTGTGCCTGTGTGCGCAGATGCCGACCAATGATCTCCCTGCAGGTAAGAGAGAGAGCTAGAGCAGCCTGCACTGCTGGGAGGTACTAGAGCCAGGCCATGTAGGTGAGATGAAAGGAAGCTTTTAGGGGGATAAGAGCTGTGGAGGGAGATGTGTGTAGATGCCAGATCTGAGGAGAGGTGGAAGTGAGAAGTGGACAGCCTGTGAAAGAGAGCCGAACCATGCACACAGCCCTAAACCCTGCACTCTGTATGTAGCGCACTCCTCAACCCTGCATTCTGTACACAGCGTACCCCTGAACTCTGCACTCTGTACATAGTGCACCCCTGAACTCTGCACATAACGCATTCCTGAACTCTGCAAATAATGCACTATGTGTGTTTATTGCCCCTTTAAGATCCCCCAACTATGCAATTTGTCCACTCCCACAGTTCAACGTGGTTTGGGTGGGGACATTTCGACTTAACCACATGCCGACTGGGCCATATCCGAAAGACGGCTACAGCGCAGTCGGCTTGTTCTGGAAGGGCATCCATGGACGTCCTCCGGAACTCTCGCTCCGCGCGCCCCCGGTGGGGCGCGCGCACTGAAGTGCCCGTGCTCGCCGGGTTCACGGGACCCGACGCAACATGGATCGCGGTAAAGGGCCAATGACAGCGGCCCTTTACCATGTGATCTCTCCCTCCAATGAGGGCGCTATCACAATGTCAACAAACTGGGGTCATGCAAAGGTCCCAGCTCTCTTCTCTCCTCACACCGATACAGCGTGAGAGGAGAGAAGAGAGATTGAGTGTGAAAACAGTGAGTGACAAGTTTTTGAAAGTACTACAGTGCCCAGCAGTGCCATACAATGCCACACAAGTGCCACTACAGTGCTAATCTGTGCCCTACAGTGCCATCAGTGCCACTTCACTACCCATCAGTGCCACTAAAGTGTCCATTGGTGCCACTACAGTGCCCATCTGTGCCACCAGTGCCACTACACTACCCATCAGTGCCACTACAGTACCCATCAGTGCCACCAGTGCCACTACAGTACCCATCAGTGCCACTACAGTACCCATCAATGCCACCAAAGTGTCCATCAGTGCCACTACAGTGCTCATCTGTGCCATTAGTGCCACTATAGTGCTCATCAGTGCCACCAGTGCCCATCAGTGCCACCTCTGCCACTTCAGTGCCCATCTGTGCCGCCAGTGCCACACCAGTGCCCAGTGCTCATCTCTGCCACCAGTGCCACATCGGTGCCACCTGTGCCACTACAGTGCCCATCGGTGCCACGCCAGTGCTCCATCAGTGCCACGCCAGAGCTCCATCAGTGCCACACCAGTGCCACTACAGTGCCCAGTGCCACTACAGTGCTCATCAGTGCCACATTATTGCCAATACAGTGCTCATTTGTGCCATCAGTACCACATCAGCGTCACTAGAGTGCTCACCTGCACCACTACAGCGCTCATCTGCGCCACTACATCGCTCATCAGTGCCACTACAGTGCTCATCAGTGCCACTACAGTACCCAATAGTGCACATCAGTGCCCATAAGTGAGTGCTCATCAGTGCCACCATATCAGTGGATCCTCATTAGTGCCCATCAGTGCTACCTTATCAGTGCACATCAGTGGCAGATAATTAGTGCATCCTCAGTGTGGTGCATTAGTGTATATCAGTGCAACCTTATCAGTACCCATCAGTGCATCCTCATCAGTTCCTAGCAGTGCACCCTCATCAGTACCAAGCAGTGAACCCTCATCAGAACCCAGTAGTGCACCCTCATCAGAATCCAGTAGTGCAGCCTTTTCAGCACCCAGCAGTGCAGCCTCATTAGACCAGCCTCATCAGCACCCATCAGTGCAGCCATATCTGTCCAAGTGTCCCTACCACGGCAGTTTGTCACCACAGCCCAAAGTCACCAGTATGGCAAAAAAAAAATTTCCGCTGAGGAGGCATAACAACAGCTTAGCTTGACCGACAAGAGCAGCGGGGAGCTCTCTGAGTCTGCGACCGATTCTGTTTCAGAATATGAACCCTTTGTAAGCAGTGGGTCTGATACAGAATCAGAGGAAGAGCAAAGTGTGCCCATCAAATGAAGGCGCTCTGGCATGGAGCAGCAGGCTACCACAAGTAGTGCTGTGGCATCAACCAGCAACTCAGTGCCATCCACCAGAAATGCAGTGCCATCGACTAGCAGCTCAGTGCCATCCACCAGTAGCACAATGCCATCCAGAAGAAATGAAGTACCACTGCAGCAAAGGCCAAGAACTAGCGGGGTGTCATCTCAGCCCCAAAGCGTTAGGACCCATGCCAGTGTTCTGCCGAGAAAGTTTCCCTCGGCGGATAATGACCCCCCTGTACTGCGCAGGTGCAGCGATTGCGCAGTACGAACAACAAGGGAGCCGCCGAAAATATCCAAAGCTGAACAGCTGTGAGTGAGCTGTACACGGCGCCTGCACAATGAGCAAGACATTGTTAGCCGATGCTGCCGCACGCTCCCGATGCTCGCGCTACTCTGCAAGGGGTGGGTGTATTACTGTGATAATGTGTTTATTATCCACCCCTTGCAGAGTAGCACGAGCATCTGGAGAGTGCGGCATTGTCTGGTAGCATCGGGAGTGTGTGGTACAATGTGGTGTTAAATGTGCGCAGGCGCAGTGTACAGCTGACGCTCAGCTGTGTATGTTCGGCTATTTTCGGCTTCGTACTGCGCAAGCGCTGCGCATGCGCAGTACATGGGGGTCATTATCGCCGGGGGAACTTTTTCGGCAAGACACCGGCCTTCCCTATGCCCTTGAAAACCCTCTGTGGCTTCCCCCTAATTCAAGAGCAGCAAACATCCCCCCTTTCACCGCCTAGCCAGGTGTTCAGGTGAACACAGAGAATTTTGCTCCTATTGATTTTTTTAATTTAATTTTTACCCAGGACCTATTATTCTCCATCCTGGCCCAGTGCAACAATTTATAACAAGCAACCCTGGTTCAAGTTATGCCCGTCCCTATGAGTGGGGAGCATTGACAGTGGAGGAATTTAAATTATTTTTAGGCCTAACATTCTTCACAAAAAAAAAAAAAGAATTATACTCCTATTGGTCCACCAACCTCATCTACCATATGCGAATCTATTCATCCATTATGCAAAGATCAAGATACCTCATGATAATGCGTTTCCTCCATTACAATGACAACACCCAGTGCCCTCCCCGAAATGACCCATCACATGACAAATTATTTAAAATTTGGCCACTTCTAAATTTTTTCGCTAAGAAATTCCCCCAGTTATTTATCCCCGACCAAAATATCTCCGTGGATGAGTCATTGGTCCACTTCACAGGCAGGCTTGGCTTCAAGCAGTTTATCCCCAGCAAAAGGGCCTAATATGGGGTTAAGCTCTACAAACTATGTGACCGAGAAACGGGGTATATCTAAGCCTTCCAGGTGTACGAAGGGAAGGACACCCAACTGCAGCCCCCTGAATGTCCAGAGTACATCGGAGCCAGCGGAAAGGTTGTTTGGGAGCTTATATATCCACTCCTTGGAAAGGGTTACCACCTTTATGTGGATAACTACTATACAAGCTTGCCCCTCTTCCGCAATTTTTACCGCAAGGACAATCCAGCGTGTGGTACAGTGTGAGCCAATAGGAAGGGATTCCCGCAAAGGCTCATTACTGAAAGACTATGACAAGGGGAGACGGCGTCTTTGCCGAATGAAGAGATATTGGCTCTCAGGTGGAGGGACAGACGAAACGTCCACATGCTCACAACGATCCACAAGGACACCTATGTGGAAATCCCCCGAAGAAACGGCCCAATCCAGAAACCAAAATGTGTCCATGACTATAATTTGTTCATGGGGGGGAGTCGACTTCAATGATCGGATGATCGAACCCTACCTTCCCACAAGAAAAAGCCGCTTTTGGTATAAAAAAGCCATATATCTTTTCAGTTTGGCCATTTACAATAGTTTTGTTATTTACCGTAAATCTACAGAGAGCCCCTTATCTTCAGTACCAAGAAGAAATTATCTCCACCCTTTTGTACCCTGAAGGCACACCAGAAAGCATTCGCTCAGATTCAGTGAGCAGACTTCACGAACGCCACTTTCCTAAAAGACTCCCCCACCATGAAACAGGCCGGAAACGTCAGAAGAAATGCCGGGTGTGCACCAAAGGAGGAACTAGAAGAGACACCGTGTATTATTGTCCTGATTGTCCTTCCCAACCAGGCCTTTGCATTGATGAATGTTTCCGCCGTTACCATACTTCTCATTATTAGGGAAGTATGGTAAACGTAATTGTCATTTAACGCCACACCCCTTTATGCCACTGTACATACCGCTGCCTTCTCCGGAACTGACCCTGGCCTGCTAAACGACCACGCTTCTGCCTAATGCTAAACTGTGAAACAAAGTGTAGCGCTAAAAAGTGAAAAGTGATAAATAAAAAATAAATATACATAGGTGAAATAAACACACTAATTTAACGTGTCTTATATTAACGTGAAAAAGTCCATCATTGTAGTCCATATGTGAATAGGACCATTATGGTCATTAGCTGTGAGGCTAGTGAGAATGCCGTCACCAGAATGAGCGAAAACGGTCTGGGCTATCCTGCGCCCCAAGATAACATAAACAAAATAGTATGGTGATGGTTGTTGATCGTTCATCAATCAAATGTAAACAAAGGTTTTCAGAAATCCGACAAAACTGAACAAAGTCCACCTCAGTGTCCTATATAAGAACGTGTGAAATTCCCACAACCAGTAAAGTTGGAGGCTTACTGGAGGGTTTGAACCTGAAACAGCAAATACTGTAAGGGTCAAACCGGCTTGTATTGCCCACCGGCAATGAGGGGGATCTTGGCAACCTGGAGAAATAGGGGTCCCAGATGCTTTCATGGAAATATCCTCTCCACACGGGTGATCACATATCCCAGAGTGCGGCCTGGATCAGCGATTTGATCTCCAGGTCATACTTGACGATCTCCTGGTGACAGATCTCTACGTGGTCTTCCCGGGATGTCCACGTAGAGATCTGTCACCAGGAGATCGTCAAGTATGACCTGGAGATCAAAGCGCTGATGGCCTGTTATACAAGCATGCTTCTGCCTAACACTAAACTGTACCTACCTCTGCCTGCTCTGAAACTGACCCTGGACTGTTTGACCATGTTTTTTGCTTGCCTCTTGGATTGATCTGTTACCCTGCTATGCTAGTGGGAACACAGGGGTCTCACATGTGAGGGGCTCCAGAATTGTTTTTCTGGATGAAGAAAACACATTTTTTAGTTTTCTCATTCCGGATTAGGGTCTGGAGACTCGGGGGCTTCCAAGAGATTTGGGTAGGAGAAGCCTCTACCCCTCTCCCCATTCTTTCCTGGCCTGCTACTTGGACCATTTTTCTGCTTACTACCAGGACCAACATTTTGGCACTACTGGCAATGTCTCTACTTGCACTGACCCTGGACTGTATATGGACAGTATCCCTGCCTGTACTGACTATGGACAATATTCCTGCCTGCTGCCTGGACCATTCCATTCACTGTTGCTGACCACGTCCCTGCCTGCTGCCTGGATCGGGGCTCTCCTCCTGTGGAAGATAATATTCCTGCCTGCTGCCTGGACCATTCCATTCACTGTCGCTGACCACGTCCCTGCCTGCTGCCTGGATCGGGGCTCTCCTCCTGTGGACAACTGCACTACTAAAACCACAGGTAATCTTTTGTTTACCCTTTGCTCAGAAGAATGTATTTTAGGGTGTGATTTTTGGTATGTTCATGCTATGTGTTAGAAATATGAAGGGCCTTCAACAATGTAATAGACTGTATGGAAATTAGATATGTAATTTATGCTCCTAGAACGCCTGAATGTGCTACTTCAATGTTGGGCCTCTGTATGTGGCCAGGCTGTGTAAAAGTCTCACACATGTGGTATTGCCATACTCAGGAGGAGTAGCAGAATATATTTTGGGGTGTCATTTTTGCTATGCACATGCTATGTGTTGGAAATATCTTAGAAATGGATAACTTTGTGTAAAAAAAAAATGCGTTTTCATTTTTTTCCCACATTCTCCAAAAACTTCTGGAAAAAATGAACCGTTCAAAAGGCTCATTATGCCTCATAGATTATACGTTGGGGTGTTTGCTTTCAAAAATGGGGTCACTTTGTGGGCGTTTCCATTGTCCTGGTGCTCCAGGGCCTTCAAAAGTGTAATAGGTGGTTGAGAGATTAGATGTGTAATTTATGCTCCTAGAACGCCTGAATGTGCTACTTCAATGTTGGGCCTCTGTATGTGGCCAGGCTGTGTAAAAGTCTCACACATGTGGTATCACAATACTCAGGAGAAGTAGCAGAATATATTTTGGGGTGTCATTTGTGGAATGTACATGCAATGTGAGAGAAATAACCTGTTATATTGACAATTTGGTGTAAAAAAATAATAAAAATAAAAAAAATCTTAATTTTGCAAAGAATTGTGGGAAAAAATAACAACTTAAAAAAACTCACCATACCTCTTACTAAATACCTTGGAATGTCTACTTTCCAAAAAGAGGTCATTTTGTGAATATTTGTACTTTCCTGGCTTGTTAGGGTCCCAAGAAATGAGATAGGCCTCAGTACATCAGGTGTGATCAGATGTGATCAATTTTCAGTGACACAGACTAATACTACTAATTTGGGTTATTTTTACCAAAGATATGTAGCAGTATAAAGTGTGGCCCAAATTTATGAAGAAAAATTACTTATTTGCAAAATTTTATAATAGAAATGAAGAAAAATTATTTTTTTTTACAAAATGTTCAGTCTTTTTCATTTATAGCACAGAAAATAAAAAACCCAGAGGTGATCAAATACCACCAAAAGAAAACTATTTCTGTGAAAAAAAGGACGAAAATTTCATATGGGTACAGTGTTGCATGACTGAGTAATTGTCATTCAAAGTGTGAGAGCACCGAAAACTGAAAATTGGTCTGGTTAGGAAGGGGGTTTAAGTGCCCTGTGGTCAAGTGGTTAAAGAGACAACCGGCCTTTTGAGGGCAGCCACAATGCTGATGCAGCCCTTGAGGAAAATTAAAAACACAAGAGAACCATAACTATTGAATATGTCTAGTAGAAGTGGCTGCTGCACTGGTGCTCGATCCGTATGATCCCTGAGGAAAGGGGAGATTTGAGCTCCCAAATGCATTAGCTACCCACATTTATATTGTACTCCTGTTGGATATCAGCAAGGCACACCATCACCTATTGGGGGGTGGAATGGGGAAAGATGGGGGGAGGGCTATGGCAGATGATATGAAGGTTCCTATGTTACAAACAACCATTGGAAATTGTACGATTTGTACTAAAATAAAAAATATGCAACATACGTTTGCAAAATGTGACAAGTAATAAAAGTTTGTTCACCAATGCCAGAAGTCTGCCAAGCAAAATAAGGGAGTTGGAAGCTCTGATGCACGAGGAGAACTATGATCTAATTGGTATTGCTGAATCTTGGCTTCATCCTTCTCATGACTGGGCTATTAATATTCCTGGCTATGCTCTCTTTCCGAAAGACAGGGTAAAACGGAGGGGTGGTGGTGTCTGTCACTATGTGAGAAGTGATCTCAAAGTGAGTGTGAAGGAGGACCTAGTTGATGGAGAGTGTGATGAGTCTGAAGCATTATGGGTGGAACTGTACATGGGTGTGCGTACTACAAAGGTTGTTATTGGAGTTTGTTGTAGACCTCCCAGTGTTAGTGAGGAGGTGGAAACTCAGCTCCTTGTACAGATGGAAAGGGCTGCAAGGGCTGGGACAGTGATAATAATGGGGGATTTTAACTACCCGGAAATTGCCTAGGGGTAATGGCACTTCTGAGACAGTTAAACGGCAAACATTTATAAGCCTATTACAAGACAATTTTATGGTCCAGTTTATTGAAGCTCTGACTAGGAACGAAGCTCTTCTGGACCCGGTAATCTCAAACCATGCAGAGCTTACTACCAATATTCATATAAAAGAGCATCTGGGCAGCAGTGACCATAACATGATTTCATTTGATGTTAGCTGTAAGCAACAAACACTTCTCAATTTATTTTAATAAATATTTATATTAAATTTTTTTTCAATACTGTTTATGTGAGTTTATTGCTTGTACATTGTTTAATTTTAAAAAATGTGTTGTTTTTTTTTAATTGATTATAATTTATCATTTTTTTTAATAGATAATATTGTACTTCGATTCGGTACGGCAAAGATAATTCTTTACGCCAACGATAAATGCCATACATTTACAGGTATGTTAAAATCTAAATTTTTTTTTTATAATTAAAATTTTTTATTTTTGTTACAGACTTCAACATCTCAATTCAATATTGTATATTCTTGTATTTCCATAGTTTACATTAAGATACACAGAAATAAACATTACAGGAGAAAACTAAGTACGAAGCTATCTTGCCAAAAGTTTACTAGTTATACTACCCCCACCCCCTCCAAGAAAGGAGAAGAAAAAAAAAAAACACAAAAAAGGTTGTTAATTTCCTCCTCCCCCCCTCCCTCCTCCCCGCCATCTCTGGGGTAAGTCTGCTCTATCCCTTCCCACTCCATTCCTTCTACTTCAGGACATGTATTCTCCTACTATACCCTTCTGTGTCGAGGAAAGAAAAAAAAAAAAAAAAAAAACCCCACCTTTATGTGACAAAAAAAAAAAAAAAATTAAGTATTGTGCCATGTGATTAAATATTGATTATCCATAATTGTGTATAACGGCCCCTCTCCTACTTCCACGTATTTACCAAAACCTATAATATAAGAGGCCTCTAATGGCCATAGTGTTAAAAATAAAAATAATTATACCATGTGATAAAAATATTATGGACTATATTGCATATAAACAAACGTCTTGACCCACCCCACTTTGAGTGTCAAACCCTCCACCAACCTTTCCATTCCTCCCCTCACTACTTCCACATGACTTGACTCTCTCTCTCCCCCTCTCTCTCTCTCTCTCTCTCACACTTGTGCGATGCGAGAACACTGCGAATCCATTGCGGATTCCCGCATTGCACCAACTCGCATGTCAGTTCACACTGCCATATGCGAATTGCTGGGGAGTGTCAATACATTGTTAACGGCACCCCCAGTTCAGCTTGAATATCGCACTGCGAACTGACAGTCCGGACATGAATCGGATCACATATGTGTGAACACACATGCGATCCGATTCTGGTCCGAACAGAAAAAAGGGTCCTGTGCGTGTTTGGGCCGAATGCGGTGCAATATCAGCCAAACTATCTGTATGGCTGATATCGCACCGCACAGACATCGCATGTAATCTGAAAAGGATATATAAATAAATATTTCATTTTTATTTATATTACTCTTTACCTCTATTTATTTAATTTAAATCGCAATAATTTACATATATATATATACATATATATATATATATATATATATATATATATATATATATATATATATAGTGAATGACATTGAAAAAAAATTGTGTGTATAGATATACATATATATTTAAATATTTTTAAATGCTAAAATTTGTTTTTAAATAAATTAATTTTGTATACAATTTTTTTTAAATCTCTCTCTCTCTCTTTTTATTTATATATATATATATATATATATATATATATATATATATATATATCTCCTAGATTGTAAGCTCTAACGAGCAGGGCCCTCTGATTCCTCCTGTATTGAATTGTATTGTACTTGTACTGTCCTCCCTAATGTTGTAAAGCGTTGCGTAAACTGTTGGTGCTATATAAATCCTGTATAATAATATATAATATATATATATATATATATATATATATATATATATATATATATATATATATATATATATATATATATATATATATATATATATATATGTATGTGGAGAGAGATTTCTTTGTGCAGTGGTATAAAAATATATATTTCAAAAATACTTAAAAATGCAAATTGATCTTAAAATATTTAAAAATTGAAATATTTTAAATCAAAATATATTTAAATATTTTTTTAAATATATATTTAAATCAACATGATTTGAAATCGAAATATTTTAAATCAACATATAATTAAATATTTTTTTTTTAGTGTTTGCTAATCGTATTCTGCCAGAGCGCCTCGTTTGCGTTACCTTTACAGAGATGCTGGTCTCTCCCTGTACTGAGCTTTGCTTTGTTATCTTTTTTTTTTGTATTGGTTTGGTTGCCATCACAACGGGGCGGGAACTTCCGACGACGACGCCCGTTGTGATGGCAACCCGGACGTTTACGGCGCTGCTCGCCGTAAATACTGAGCATGCGTGGGAATGAGCGGTGAATGCTGGGAGCTCAGCATTCACTGCATCTAGGAGATCAATGCTTGTGGGCTTCCCATGCCAACAAGCAAGATGGAAACGCCCATCATCACATTTTATAACTTCTTCTTACGTACGAAAACAGACAGAGGCTGATATATTACACCCAAACAGTGAGTATTACTTTGTGATTGGGAAAGTGTCTGAATGACTTAAAAAAAAAAAAATGAATGGTCGCCGGACCTCCGCTTGAACTTGGTGTTGAGTTATTCACTTTAAGGTCATCACAGAGAACAAGGGGGCACTCTTTATGTCTAGAGGAAAAAAGATTTAATCTCGAAATACTGAAAGGTTTCTTCACAGTAAGAGCTGTGAAAATGTGGAATAGACTCCCTCCAGAAGTGGTTCTGGCAAGCTCAGTAGATTGCTTTAAAAAAGGCCTGGATTCTTTCCTAAATGTACATAATATAACTGGGTATTGAGATTTATAGGTAAAGTTGATCCAGGGAATATCAGATTGCCTCTTCGGGGATCAGGAAGGAATTTTTTTCCCCTGCTGTAGCAGATTGGATCATGCTTTGCTGGGGTTTTTCGACTTCCTCTGGATCAACTGTGGATATAGGATTGTGTATATGGGATTATGTTCATTTTTTTTTGGTTGAACTAGATGGACTTGTGTCTTTTTTCAACCTGACTAACTATGTAACTATGTAACACCAGGCATACTGGCTTGTATTCCTGCAGAAAAATCTAGTCAAGGGTACAGCTTCTAACTCATATATCCTTCAGTAGTGAGCAGGGTACAAAAAAAAGGGTGTTGATGTGTAAATTTTCATCAGACTTTTTTTTTTTTTTTTTTGCACGAATCATGGCAGCAAAACAAAATCGGAAATGTATGTCTTTGTACTAATAAAGTTAATTGAATCCCTCAGTGATTTTCAAGGTAAGTGGAACATTGGATTTTTTTTTTTTAAGGAGTTTTAGATTAGAAATTTACAAGAAAAAAAAATAAGAAAACAAACTGGTCATACACTATGTGAATTCTGGATCCAGATGATCCAGATCCCTATTTGCCCCCTCCTTCCCAACATCCTTTGATTAAGGCTGGGTTCACACTAATGCGATTGAATGAGGGTTCACCGCATCCAGTTCGCAATAGCAGGAGATTTTGGCCGACTCTCTATGGAGCCAGTTCACATATCTCCCCTTCAGCTCTGGTGTGATTTTGCACAGGGGTTCTGTGCGTCTTTTGGTTTGTTTCAGGTCCGAATTCAGCCAAAAATTTGGGCTGAAATCAGACCTCAAATGGTGAACGGGGACGCACTGGACTCCTGCTGTGAGCCGCATGCGAATATAGTGTGAACCGAGCCTTAATAATCAAAGGAGCTGGATGAAAATCTTTCAGCTTAACAGAGACCGCATCCAATCAGATGCAGTTGCTGTCTGGGTTTTCTGATACAATATAAAAGGCACAGCAGGCGATTTGTCCATCTTGCAGGCTGAATGAAAAAAATCTAACAGTGTATGGCCAGCTTTAGGGAATCCCATAATCCAGCTCCCATGTTGTGATCCTCAATGTATATCTAAAGGCAAAATGTTGGTTGTCATTTTGAATAGAGAATGGAAGGGTAACAACTGCTTGAAGTTTTTTTTTCTTGCCATCTATGTTTCATTATAGAGATTTTCCTTTCACTTCATCTTCTGTTGACTCAACAGGAAATGAGAGGATAGCTTTCTAATGTGAGGGAAATCACTTCTAACACAGTTGTCACAAAAACAAGTGTCCCAATTGGAAGATTTCCCCTCTATTCCTGTTCAGACAACTCAAAATGTTGGATTTACCATCACTTTAATTCCCAGTGATATTGGTGGTCAGGATAATTGTAGAGAGCAAATCTCCCTAAGGGGGCACAGATGGTGATAATGCCCTGACAGTGGATCTAACCCTTCACCATTCTATCCAAAACCAAATGAAAAATTGCCTTTAGTTGATCTTTAATTACTTAATTTATTCAAAATAAAAACTGTATTGCCTCTCATTACACTGGGGTGCTCCTGTGAAGGAAGAGACTGGTGCCCTTCAGAACAAACTGGTGTTTGCCACGAAAAATATGATAGCATAGCGCCTACAACAGAGGTTTGATTGCCTCCATCTCAAAACAACACCTATGCCGTGTACACACGGGTGGACTTTTCGACCGGACTGGTCCGACGGGACAATCCGGCCGTGTGTGGGCTTCATAGGACCTGCAGCGGACTTTTTCGGTCGAAAATCAGACGGATTTTAGATTTGGAACATGTTTCAAATTTTTCCGCCGGAACTTTGCCGGACCCAGTTCCTATTGAGAAATCCGCTCGTCTGTATGCTAGTCCGATGGACGAAAACCAACGCTAGGGCAGCTATTGGCTACTGGCTATGAACTTCCTTATTTTAGTCCGGTCATACGTCATCACATACGAATCCGTCGGACTTTGGTGTGATCGTGTGTAGCCAAGTCTGTTCGTTCGAAAGTCCGTCGGAAGTCCGTCAAAAGTCCGTCAAAAGTCCGTCGGAAAGACCGTCGGGCCTTTGATGCCGAAAAGTCCACCCGTGTGTACACGACCTTACAAAGAAGTACAAAAACCATTCACCCCTGGGATTTTTTGGGAGGTCAAAACACCACTATACATATAAAATATAAAGCTCAAATGCTTTATTACAGACAACACTCCCCTGTTTGTACATCCAAAGCAGAGATTTAGCCTGGAACTCGATAGCTCCCTAGTATTATCCTTTGTTTGGCTACATCATATACACATGATCAATGCTAACATGTTTCGGCTATTACAGCCTGTGACGGGAGGGCCCGTGGAACTCAGAATCCCTTGGAAAGTAGGGGATGCCCTTGTTTCAGCTCCACATACACCTCTTATGTCTAAGTCACCCTGTGCTATCCTGGCACAGGGTGAGTAAGAAAATATATCTTGGACTACTTAAAATGGGACAGTAATATTTGTCCACAATATCTCCCAGGATGTATGTAGCGACTATTATTGGTTTGTTTGATTCTGAACTCAACCTGTTAATTGAGTGAGCTGATCACATTAGCCCAACGATGTATGCTGGCCTAGGCCGACAAGGCCCAGGCCTAGGGCAGCACTTTGCAGGGGGGCAGCACGGAAAGAGTCCCTGCCAGCTTGCACTGTTAGTGTAGTGCCAGTCTTATGGGCCGGACTGGGCTGAGAGGCAAGCAAGTCTAGTGCCCCCATAAAGCGGCCGTACTGCTTCCGGTATGCGGGCGGCCGGCATTCCGCAACTGTGCGGGGGCGCCACTTCTAATTTTGACTGTCCAATCATCCTGGACCACAAACCTTCCTCACTGTGCTATATGTTTTCTGCTGCACCATTGGCATGGTTATATCATCTTAGTCCTCTCCATAAAATTATCAGAAATTTGTGCTTAATGTAGAACTATAGGCAACACTTTTTTGTTTAATTTGGGAAAGAGTAAGGGAGGGTTATAGCCCGTCAGTTTATTTTTTTACCATCCTTGTCCCATTGCAGAGATTTCCCTTCACTTCCTGCCCCATAGCCAAACAGGAAGTGAGAGGAAATCTATGCAAATTAAGGGAATCCATTGCCCCCCCACCCCCAGGCCCTTAGAACTAGTGTACCCACTCGAAAATTTAGAGGCGGGTCTTAAACAGCAAGGGGTATGGCCTTGACATGAAGGGGTGGATCATATTTAAATTAGGGGGTGCACGAGTCTAGTCAGGCTTAGGGCAGCACAAAACCTAAATACACTACTGCATTAGCCTCCAGGACTGGCTAGGAGACGAACAGTCTACTCCTACTATAGTTGTTGATGACTAGGCTGAGGAGGGGGGAGATTGTTGTTTGTATTGTTAATTGTAATTAGCTCCTGCTGTTGTGTTTATACTACTGTGTGAAGCTCGGTGCCCACAAGTCTGTGTCCTACAGGTCATGTCTCTGAGTCATCTGGTCTGGGTAAATGATTTAGTAAACTAGCTCATGTTAATTAGGTTAATTAGGTTACAGGTGTATTGTTAGAGTAATATGAGTAGTAGGGGGAACCTCATCTTCTACTGTATATAAGACTGTATTCTGGTTCTAAATAAATATAGTCCATGTTAGCAGTGAAACAAGTGTTGCCTTGTTTTGTGCTTATGAGCGGTTGGAATATCTGATATCTGAGTCCAGACTGGGAGGAAGTGGTATACTGACGGAAGCACTCAAGTGGAGTGTGGGACATTCCGTGACACAGCCTTACTCATAGGAGTGAGGCTGTAATGGCCGAAACATGTCAGCATTGATCCTGTGTATATGATGTAGCCAAATAAGGGATTATACTAGGGAGTTATCCAGTTGCTGGCT
This sequence comes from Aquarana catesbeiana, assembly GCF_042186555.1. NCBI lineage: Eukaryota > Metazoa > Chordata > Amphibia > Anura > Ranidae > Aquarana > Aquarana catesbeiana. The sequence continues at coordinate 137,627,260 of NC_133333.1, read as the reverse complement.
AAATCTCTGCTTTGAATAATCTTAAAGTGTTTCTTGAAACACAGTTCACTTCATCAGGAGTTTGATGTTGCTGACAGGGTGTATGTAATTAAATCTACAAATATTTAATGAAGGAGAAAAAAAATATATGTATAATAAAATTGGGGGGAAAAAGAAGTGGCTGATGATCTCTATTCGCCGCTCTTCCATCCTAGGCATAGCTCCCTGATAAGCAGGTCTGTGTTTGTGAGTGCATCTTTACATTGCTCTTTTTATCAATAAAAACCTCATGCACACAGGATGTTTTGCAAACTCTCCTAAAAGCCTTTTCTCCTGGCAGCAGTGTTTTGGCAGTAAAAACGCCCGACGCTTAAAAAAGTGTCTAAAGCTTTTACAAGCTTTTAGGAGCGTTTAAAGGCTTCAAGAGCTTGGGCGTTAAGGCTGCATTCACACAGGGGTATTCTGAGTTTCAGGAGCTTTTTTTGGGCGACATGCTTTATGTGATGTGGTTTGCCACGATTGCAGCAAGATTTATCGCACGACATTCATAGTAGAACCACACTGCGTTTTTAGGTGCCATTCAAATGAATAGCATCTGAAACGTGCGTTGTGCGATTTGTTATTCACATTTAAAAATTGCAAGCAGAATCGCTGCAGTTCTGTCCACGATTCAAAACACCCATGTGTAAATGCATCCTTATTCATTTCATTGGCCAGAATAATAATTTAGCACCGTTTAGCAGCCTCAAGCATTTTTTTCTGCCAAAACTCTGTGGCTCCTGGACGCACTGGCTGTGTGTTTTTTTTTTGCCACTAAGACCTTGTTCACACTTGAACATTTTTCAGCTTGACGCTTAGAAACATTCAACAAACAAAATGATATTCATTTCAATTTCCCCTGTTCACATTTGAGCAGTTTGTCGCCTGTAGCAAAATGCCTGTCGTTCAAAAAATTACATGAGCTACTTTTAAGGCAGATTGGAGTGTCTTTGTCCCCATAGACTTGAATGGCCTTGAAACGTCTTGAAAAACGCGACATGGGTGTTTTGTTGTGTGGTTTTCTGCTCAGACAACAGCTCTACACAGTTGCGGCCCGTCCATAGGGGGCGCATTGGCACCGCCCCCCCCCCCCCCCCCCCCCCCCACAAAGCCGGTCACAAAAAAAAATGTAAAAAAAAGGACCTTTAAGAAAAAAAAAAGTTCCTTTAAGTGCACTGTGTTCAGGGGCCGGACACAGTACACTATGGGAAGCGTAATGCCAATGTAATCCCGTGATTGCAGGCGAGATGCTTCATTTTTTTCTGATGCTTTGTGGCACTATGCAGTGCGGTGCTTTCCCCGGGTGACAGCGTCCTTTCCGGTTTTGGCTCTGTGGATGGAGAAGCCAGGTAATGTATTCTAACAACACCCTGTAGTTGTCTGCCCACCCCACCCATATACAGCAGCACCTTGTGCTGTATGTAGTCTTCTCATCCTGTGATTGGACTGCGGGTGGAGGGCGTCCTCCTTCACCTCTGCCCCTGGAATCAACCTCCACTCCAGCCCTGCACTCAACAATCTGTTGGAGCATTTCATTACACATCTACTGTATGTGTATACCATGAGGGGTCCCAGCACTGTGTCCTAGAGCCATGCTTTACAGGTCTCTGCTCTCTCATCTATCTGTACCTGTCTATCTATCTGTCTGTATATCTATTTATTTATCTGTTTGTCTGCAAATACAGTATCTCACATACGTGAGTACACCCCTCCCATTTTTGTAAAGATTTTATTATATCTTTTCATGTGACAACACTGAAGAAATGACACTTTGCTACAATGTAAAGTAGTGAGTGTACAGCTTGTATAACAGTGTAAATTTGCTGTCCCCTCAAAATAACTCAACACACAGTCATTAATGTCTAAACCACTGGCAACAAAAGTGAGTACACCCCTAAGTGAAAATGTCCAAATTGGGCCCAATTAGCCATTTTCTCTCCCCATTGTCACGTAACTCATTAGTGTTACAAGGTCTCAGGTGTGAATGGGGAGCAGGTGTGTTAAATTTGGTGTTATCACTTTCACTCTCTCCTACTGGTCACTGGAAGTTCAACATGGCACCTCATGGCAAATAACTCTCTGAGGATCTGAAAAAAAGAATTGTTGCTCTACATAAAGATGGCCTAGGCTATAAGAAGATTGCCAAGACCCTGAAACTGAGCTGCAGCAGGTGGTCAAAACCATACAGCGGTTTAACAGGAAAGGTTCCACTCAAAACAGGCCTCGCCATGGTCGACCAAAGAGGTTGAGGGCACGTGCTCAGCATTCATATCCAGAGGTTGTCTTTGGGGAATAGACGTATGAGTCCTGCCAGCATTGCTGCAGAGGTTGAAGGGGTGGGGGGTCAGCCTGTCAGTGCTCAGACCATACGCCGCACACTGCATCAAATTGGAGTGCATAGCTGTCATCCCAGATAGAAGCCTCTTCTAAAGATGATGCACAAGAAAGCCCACAAATAGTTTGCTGAAGACAAGCAGACTACGGACAGGGATTACTGGAACCATGTCCTGTGGTCTAATGACACCAAGATAAACTTATTTGGTTCAGATGGTGTCAAGCGTGTGGGGCGGCAACCAGATGAGGAGTACAAAGAGTAGTTTACCCTCAGCTTCTTTAGAAAGACAGTGGTCAACCTTGGAGGTGTGTTTGGAGGTCATTACCATGTCTTGCCTACAGTCAAGCATGGTGGTGGGAGTGTCATGGTCTGGGGCTGCATGAGTGCTGCTGGCACTAGGGATCTACAGTTCATTGAGGGAACCATGAATGCCAACATGTACTGTGACATACTGAAGCAAAGGATGATCCCCTCCCTTCGTAGACTGGACCGCAGGGCAGTATTCCAACATGATAATGACCCCAAATTCACCTCCAAGACGACCACTGTCTTGCTAAAGAAGCTGAGGGTAAAGGTGATGGACTGGCCAAGCATGTCTCCAGACCTAAACCCTACTGAGCATCTGTGGATCATCCTCAAACGGAAGGTAGAGGAGAACCAGGTCTACCTACCTGTATCTATCTGTCTGTCCTATCTAATCTATCTCTGTCTATCTGTCTGTCTGTCTGTCTGTCTGTAGGCCCCATCACGGGCGAGTGACGTGGGGAGGGGGTTTGGTTGGGGCTTTGTTTGCGCCCCCCCAAAAAAATGGAGCACCAGCCACTACTGGCACTACACCTGAAAAAATGCCTATAATATTTGCAAATCTGCTCAAAAATGAAAAATGTCCTAAAAAAAAAAAAAAAAACGCTTAAAGAAATGCCTGGAAACGCTCAGCCAAGTTTGAATGTAGCCTAAACCCTGCTAAAAGCCTGTGTGTGCATGGGCACATAGGGGTTGATTTACTAAAACTGGAGAGTGCAAAATCTGGTGCAGCTCTGCAAAGTAACCAATCAGCTTCCATGTTTTTTTTTGTCAAAGCTTAATTGAACAAGCTAAAGTTAGAAGCTGGGAAATATATGGAGAGGTAACGCCGTTCCAGGTGAACAAATAAACTTGATCCGGATGTGCTGGGTGCAAGCCATGGCTCGCCACCAAAAACAATGGGGAAAAAATAAAAATTGCTGCACACCAACAATGCCGTTTCAATGTGGTTTTATTGTTCAAACAACAGTCACATGACAGCCACCAAGACAAAGACACAGGAACCAGAAGAGGTGACGTGTTTCAATCTGTCAATAGTGCTTCTTCAAACCTAGGGCACAACTGAAGTATTCAGCCTTATAAAGGCTCCCTCCTCCTTAACAGGTGTCTGGTAATGCAATCAGAATCCCAAATGCTTAACAAGCAAATCCCTGTCACATATTGTTAGATCCCTGTATATAGAACACCATAAACTACATTACCCAGTATTACCAATTTAAAAAATAATTAATTAAATCTGACCTACATGTAAAAAAAGAATATATGTAAATGTATCACTAGTCATAATAATGGCTAACGTCCCACTCAAAGTTGAGACCAGAAGGGATACGAATCTGGAGCGGATGGATCCAGGGCACCTCCCTCTGGCACAGCATCCAAAAGACATCTCCTCCCCTCTTGGGCACACACACCTTCTCTATTATCTGAACTTTCATGGCAGAGACATTACCATCATGACACTCTCTAAAATGTTTAGCTATGTTGGTTCCTTTGTTTTTAGCTACACTATAGATGTGTTCATAAAAGCGGTCCCTCAACCGTCTCGTTGTCTGACCAACATATTGAACATAACATAGAGTATACTGCAGATGACCAGATATATCACATAGTTAGTATTGCAATTATAAAAGGACTTGATCTCTTCTTCCCTTTGATTAGATGATGCTCGGAACATATTGCCCCCCAGAATATGACCACAGCAAGAGCAACCCAATGACCCACATTTAAAGTTCCCCTTATTGTGAAGCCATGTAAATGACTGGGATTTGATTTTATTATCATATAAACTAGGTGACAAGGACTGACTCAATGTTGGTGCCCTTCTGGGTACTATATTGATACCGTTCTGTAGTATGTTGGCACAAGTGTCATCCATACAAAGAACCGGCAAATATCTATTGATAATGGCTCGAACATCACTAAATTCTATACTAAATGGAGTTAATAAGGTTAATTTATTTTTGTATGAATCTATTTTCTTGCTCGCAGTTAAATTCAACAAATCCTCCCTACGTTTATTTTTAGCGATATTAAAACCCCTTTCACACTGGGGCAGGGCAGGCGTTAGTGTTAAAGTGCTGCTAGTTTAAGCAGCGCTTTACCGCTGTTATAGCAGCACTTCTAACCCCCCAGAAGGGGATAAAAAGGGGTTAAAAGTGCCCAATTAGTGCTGCTTTCAAAGCGATTTGAAAGCGGTGCCCATTCATTTCAATTGGCAGGGGTGGTGGAGGAGTGTTGTATACACTGCTCCCGCACCGCCCCAAAGATGCTGTTTGCAGGACTTTTTTTCCTGTCCTGTAAGCGTACCTCCCCAGTGTGAAAGCACTCAGGCTTTCACACTGGGGCTGCAAAAGAGGCAGTTTACAGGTGCTATTTTTAGCGCAAAAACGCCTGTAAAGCACCTCAGTGTGAAAGGTGTCTAAGAGCTCTGTTGAGCATTCATATATGGTAACCCCTGTCCAAAAAACGTTTGTACAAAGCACTTAAATTGCAATTCATCACTGCAAATACGTTTTAAGCATAAGGTCTAATGGGGTTCTCCACTCCAAAGATGCGGGATCGCTCCCACCAACCCATATAAAGGTTTTCCAGGAATGGAGAAAATGTGGCCCCTATCACAGCCCCGCACCTTTGGAGATAGGAAACCCCATCAAACACAAAGTAGTTATGTCAATAAAAATTCCAGTGTCTCCAGAATAAAGGCCCAGTACTCAATGGTAAGATTAGTATATGTGTCCAGATAAAAGGAAACATCCTCTAACGCTAAACTATGAGGGATTGAGGAATAAAGGCTTTTAAATACCAAGGCAACTGTTTAACTAAAGGGAAGTGAAGTGAGAAGCTGATTGGCTACCATGCACAGCTGCACCAGATTTTGCACTCTCCAGTTTTAGTAAATGAGCCCTATAGGCTAGCACGCAGGGGAGTTTGGAGGGAATCAGAAAAAATGCCTATATGGTCGTGTGATGCTCCTCTCTACACAGTGCTTAGGTTCCCAGCCCCGAAGAGGATGCAGCCCAGCCTAGATAGCTGACTATTATTTGCTTAGATCCTGTCCACAGGGCAGTAACCATTTGTTGTGGTTTTACTTGTTACAACTTGTTACAATTTGGTATAGCATAATATTGTTCACCAATTTTGTCTATCTGTCAGATTGAAATTTTTGTTTTAACCTTGTGAAGGTACACTATATTGCCAAAAGTATTGGCCTGCCTTTACACGCACACAAACTTTAATGGCATCTCAGTCTTAGTCCATAGGGTTCAACAATGAGTTGGCCCACCTTTGCAACTATAACAGCTTCAACTCTTCTGGGAACTCTGTCCACAAGGTTTAGGAGTGTGTCTATGGGAATGTTTGACCATTTGTGAGGTCATGCACTGATGTTGGATTAGAAGTTCAGCCTGGCTCACAGTCTTCTGCTCTAATTCATCCCAAAGGTGTTCTATAGGGTTGAGGTCAGGACTCTGTGCAGTCCAGTCAAGTTCCTTCACCCCAAACTCGCTCAATCATGTCTTTATGGACCTTGCTTTGTGCACTGGTGCGCAGTCATGTTGGAACAGGAAGGGGTCATTGCCAAACTGTTCCCACAAAGTTGGGAGCATGAAATTGTCCAAAATGTCTTGGTATGCTGATGCCTTAAGAGTTCCCTTCACTGGAACTAAGGGGCCAAGACCACCCCTGAAAAACAGCCCCACACCATAATCCCCCCTCCACCAAATGATTTGGACCACTGCACAAAGCAAGGTCCATAAAGACATGGATTAGCGAGTTTGGGGTGGAGGAACTTGCATTTAGGCATCTAGACGTGGTGAAGACGACTTGATGAAGTTTAAACCGAGCATTAGAATGTGGAAGAAAGGGAACTTAAAGTAGCTTTAAAGCCTTAAAGCGGAGTTCCACCCAAAAATGGAACTTTCGCTTTAAGGGAAAGTGACCCCCTGACATGCCACATTTGGCATGTCATTTTTTTGGGGGGGGAGCCGGTACCCTCTTTTCAGAGGGTCCCAGCTCCCACTTCCTCCCGGCGCACCGCGGCACCAGAAGGGAGATCACCTCTCCCCCCTCCCTCTCGGCAATCATCTGGGACACGTCACAGGTCCCAGATGATTGCCCAGCCAGTCATGGCACACAGCGTGGCTCGCACATGCGCAGTGGCGGGTGCCCACACTTACAATTCCGGCACCACAGACAGGAGGGGGAGACGAGCGGGACTTCACTCCCCCGCATCGCTGGACCCTGGGACAGGTAAGTGTCCAAATATTAAAAGTCAGCAGCTGCAGTATTTGTAGCTGCTGACTTTTATTTATTTTTTTTTTCAGCAGAACTCCGCTTTAAGGTTTTTCTATGCAGTAAGGTGAAAAACCTTCTGTGCTGCAGCTCCCCCCTACCCCCCCCATCCCTTTTCTTACGTGAGCCCGATCCGATATAGCAATATGCACAATCGCAGTGGCTCCGGCCGCTGACTCTCTCCTCATTGGACAGATACAGATTGATAGCAGCAGGAACCATTGGTGTCAGACAAGTTGGTTTGAATATTTCAAAAACTGTTGACCTACTAGGATTTTCACACACAACCATCTCTAGGGTTTTACAGAGAATGGTCTGAAAAAGAGAAAATATCCAGTGAGCGGAAGTTGTGTGACAAAAATGCCTTGTTGATGTCAGAGGTCAGAAGAGAATGGGCAGACTGGTTCAAGATGATAGAAAGGCAACAGTAACTCAAATAACCACTTGTTATAACCAAGGTATGCAGAATACCATCTCTGAATGCACAACACATCAAACCTTGAAGCAGATGGGCTACAGCAGCAGAAGACCACACCGGGTGCCACTCCTGTCAGCTAAGAGCAGGCAACTGAGGCTACAATTCACACAGGCTGACCGAAATTGGCCAATTAAAGTTTGGAAAAACGTTGCCTGGTCTGATGAGTCTTGATTTCAGCTGTGACATTCAGACGGTTGGGTCAGAATTTGTGGTAAATAACATGAAAGCATGGAACCTGCCTTGTATCAACGGTTCAGGCTGGTGGTGGTGGTGTGATAATGTGGGGGATATTTGCTTGGCACACTTTGGGCCCCTTAGTACCAATTGAGCATTGTTTAAATGCCATGGCCTACCTGAGTAATGTTGCTGACTAGGGATGAGCTTCGAGTTCGAGTCGAACTCATGTTCGACTCCAACATTGGCTGTTTGCAAGTTCGCCGAACAGCGAACAATTTGGGGTGTTCGCGGCAAATTCGAATGCCGCGGAATACCCTTTAAAAGTCTATGGGAGAAATCAAAAGTGCTAATTTTAAAGGCTAATATGCAAGTTATTGTCATAAAAAGTGTTTGGGGACCCAGGTCCTGCCCCAGGGGACATGGATCAATGCAAAAAAAAGTTTTAAAAACGGACGTTTTTTCAGGAGCAGTGATTTTAATAATGCTTAAAGTCAAACAATAAAAGTGTAATATCCCTTTAAATTTCGTACCTGGGGGGTGTCTATAGTATGCCTGTAAAGGGGCGCATGTTTCCTGTGTTTAGAACAGTCTGACAGCAAAATGACATTTTGAATGAAAAAACTCATTTAAAACTACCCGCGGCTATTGCATTGCCGACAATACACATAGAAGTTCATTGATAAAAACGGCATGGGAATTCCCCAAAGGGGAACCCCGAACCACAATTAAAAAAAAAAATGACGTGGGAGTCCCCCTAAATTCCATACCAGGCCCTTCAGGTCTGGTATGGATATTAAGGGGAACCCCGGCCAAAATTTAAAAAAAAAAATGACGTGGGGTTCCCCCTAAATTCCATACCAGACCCTTCAGGTCTGGTATGGATTTTAAGGGGAACCCCGCACCAAAAAAAAAAAAAAAAACGGTGTGGGGTCCCCCCAAAGATCCATACCAGACCCTTATCCGAGCACGCAACCTGGCAGGCCGCAGAAAAAGAGGGGGGGACGAGAGTGCGGCCCCCCCCCCTCCTGAACCGTACCAGGCCACATGCCCTCAACATTGGGAGGGTGCTTTGGGGTAGCCCCCCAAAACACCTTGTCCCCATGTTGATGAGGACAAGGGCCTCATCCCCACAACCCTGGCCGGTGGTTGTGGGGGTCTGCGGGCGGGGGGCTTATCGGAATCTGGAAGCCCCCTTTAACAAGGGGACCCCCAGATCCCGGCCCCCCCCTGTGTGAAATGGTAAGGGGGTACTTGTACCCCTACCATTTCACTAAAAAACTGTCAAAAATGTTAAAAATGACAAGAGACAGTTTTTGACAATTCCTTTATTTAAATACTTCTTCTTTCTTCTATCTTCCTTCATCTTCTGGTTCTTCTGGCTCTTCTGGTTCTTCCTCCGGCGTTCTCGTCCAGCATCTCCTCCGCGGCGTCTTCTATCTTCTTCTCCTCGGGCCGCTCCGCACCCATGGCATGGGGGGAGGCTCCCGCTCTTCTCTTCTTCTTCATCTTCTTCTCTTCTTCTTTTCTTCTCTTCTTCATTTTCTTCTCCGGGCCGCTCCTCACACATGCTAGCATGGCGGGAGGCTCCCGCTGTGTGACGGCGCTCCTCCTCTGACAGTTCTTAAATAACGGGGGGCGGGGCCACCCGGTGACCCCGCCCCCCTCTGAAGCACGGTGACTTGACGGGACTTCCCTGTGACGTCACGGGGAATGCCACAGGGAAGTCCCGTCATGTCCCGTGCGTCAGAGGGGGGCGGGGTCACCGGGTGGCCCCGCCCCCCGTTATTTAAGAACTGTCAGACGAGGAGCGCCGTCACACAGCGGGAGCCTCCCTTCATGCCAGCATGGATGCGGAGCGGCCCGGAGAAGAAAATGAAGAAGAGAAGAAGAGAAAAAGAGAAGAAGATGAAGAAGAAGAGAAGAGCGGGAGCCTCCCCCCATGCCATGGGTGCGGAGTGGCCCGAGGAGAAGAAGATAGAAGACGCCGCGGAGGAGATGCTGGACGAGAACGCCGGAGGAAGAACCAGAAGAGCCAGAAGAACCAGAAGATGAAGGAAGATAGAAGAAAGAAGAAGTATTTAAATAAAGGAATTGTCAAAAACTGTCTCTTGTCATTTTTAACATTTTTGACAGTTTTTTAGTGAAATGGTAGGGGTACTTTTGTACCCCCTTACCATTTCACACAGGGGGGGGGGGCCGGGATCTGGGGGTCCCCTTGTTAAAGGGGGCTTCCAGATTCCGATAAGCCCCCCGCCCGCAGACCCCCACAACCACCGGCCAGGGTTGTGGGGATGAGGCCCTTGTCCTCATCAACATGGGGACAAGGTGTTTTGGGGGGCTACCCCAAAGCACCCTCCCAATGTTGAGGGCATGTGGCCTGGTACGGTTCAGGAGGGGGGGGGGCCGCACTCTCGTCCCCCCCTCTTTTCCTGCGGCCTGCCAGGTTGCGTGCTCGGATAAGGGTCTGGTATGGATTTTTGGGGGGACCCCACGCCGTTTTTTTTTTTTGGCGCGGGGTTCCCCTTAAAATCCATACCAGACCTGAAGGGTCTGGTATGGAATTTAGGGGGAACCCCACGTCATTTTTTTTTTTAAATTTTGGCCGGGGTTCCCCTTAATATCCATACCAGACCTGAAGGGCCTGGTATGGAATTTAGGGGGACTCCCACGTCATTTTTTTTTTTTAATTGTGGTTCGGGGTTCCCCTTTGGGGAATTCCCATGCCGTTTTTATCAATGAACTTCTATGTGTATTGTCGGCAATGCAATAGCCGCGGGTAGTTTTAAATGAGTTTTTTCCTTCAAAATGTCATTTTGCTGTCAGACTGTTCTAAACACAGGAAACATGCGCCCCTTTACAGGCATACTATAGACACCCCCAAGGTACGAAATTTAAAGGGATATTACACTTTTATTGTTTGACTTTAAGCATTATTAAAATCACTGCTTCTGAAAAAACGGCCGTTTTTAAAACTTTTTTTTGCATTGATACATGTCCCCTGGGGCAGGACCCGGGTCCCCAAACACTTTTTATGACAATAACTTGCATATTAGCCTTTAAAATTAGCACTTTTGATTATTCATGTTCGTGTCCCATAGACTTTAACGGTGTTCGCGCGTTCGAACGAACTTTTTTCCTGTTCGCATGTTCTGGTGCGAACTGAACAGGGGGGTGTTCGGCTCATCCCTATTGCTGACCATGTCCATCCCTTTATGACTACAGTGTACCCTTCTTCTGATGGGTTTTTCCAGCAGGATAATGCACCATGTCACAAAGCTCAAATCATCTCAAACTGGTTTCTTGAACATGACAATGAGGTCACTGTACTCCAATGACCTCCACAGTCACCAGAACTCAATCCAATAGAGCACCTTTGGGATGTGGTGGAAAAGGGAGACTTGCATTATGGATGTGCAGCCAACAAATCTGCAGCAACTGCGTGATGCTATCGTGTCAATATGGACCAAAATCTCTGAGGAATGTTTCCAACACCTTGTTGAAACTATGCCATGAAGAATTAAGGCAGTTCTGAAGGCAAAAGGGGTCCAACCTGGTACTAGCAAGTAGGGCTGGAGAAAAAATGGATTTGAATCTTGAATCGAGTTGAGAGGTCAAATCGATTTTTTTAGATTTTTTTTTTTTTCACCAGGACCGGTGCTGACACTGCGCCGGTCCTGTGGAGCTGCGGGCAGGAGTTTTTAGGTGAGGCCGCGGCTTTGGCCTAGTCCGCAAGGCCGGACGCCACGGACTAGGCCGAGGCCGCGGCCTCGCCTAAAAACTCCTGCCCGCAGCTCCTCAGGACCGGCTCGGTGTCCAAAAAAAAAAACTCGATTCGAATCGTGAATCAAGTTTTTTTTTTTTGAGAAAATCGCCCAGTTCTACTACCAAGGTGTACCTAATAAAGAAGCCGGTGAGTGTGTGTATGTAGAAACCAGAGAATTGGCTCATCAGACCAGATTAATTTTCTCAGACTTCTCCAAAGGTTATGATGCGGGGATATGCATTGCCCTACTCTCCAAATACAGTACACCTTTGTATAAGTCAGCATTAAGATAGCAGTTGTATTTGCCAAGGGATGAAATCCCATATACTTAGATGTACAGTCTCACTGTGTTTCTGAGAAACTGGGCTCATCAGGTGTCCAGCTTTCTATATAATAGGGATATTTTTACTAATCATAAGTATATTCTCTGTCAACCAGTTAGATGTCTGGTTTCTTTGGAAATAAGAATTAGAAAATAGCTGACATTTCAGTGACTGTCAAGATCAATCGATTATATTCATTTGCTCGTAAAGAATTATAGACTTTTCCACACACCAGCAGTTGTCTAATGCGCTGATTGAGGGAGGGGATCTAACAGTTTATCTTTATTAGCATCATCAGAAAGGTGTGTGGGCACACAATTAGTTTACTCATACTGTACTATTGTGCTCCTTTAAAACTACAGGGCAGGAAGCATTGATTTTCTCTTCAGGTATATAAATTCAAAGTTATGTCGCATAATGTTTTGTTTTATGACATTTGAGAAGATCTATACAATAAGGGCACAAATAGGGAAATACTTAAATCGGAACCCCATTTTCGTATTTTTTAAAAATAAAGCAATTAAAAAAAAAAAAAAAAAAGACTAAAAAACTAAAAAAAATAGACATCAAAATTAAAACTGCTGCACAAGCCATGTTGTGATTTAATGTGATTAAAAAATATCTTTCTTTTTCAATCTACAGTGCTGTAACTTTCTGTAAAATTCAGTGCAATATGGCAATTTGGAGGCATTCTGTACACCGTTGGTATACAGAACGCCTCCAAAATGTAATTGCCTGCCTGTGTGATTGGCTCACTGATTTTCCCAGAAGTCTACACTAAGATAAAAATTAAAATTTAGACACCCCCTGCAATAGAAATGTAGGTTTTGGTGAGATACTCTCCAAGGGTTAATCACTTCTAAAGGGATGCAGACACTGCAGCTTTTCTCATTAGAACACAGTAAGCGTATCAGCTGATTAATAATAATCCAGACCAAACCATTTAGAAAAGAGTATGCAGTCAGTCTGGGGAAACAAAGAGCTATTTTGTCACAGCAACAAAAGGAAATTGCTACAAGGTTGGTTGAAATCCCTGCAATGTACATACAGTATCTCACAAAATGAGTACACCCCAAAAGTTTTTGTAAATATTTTATTATATCTTTTCATGTGACAACACTGAAGAAATTACACTTTGCTACAATGTAAAGTAGTGAGTGTACAGCTTGTATAACAGTGTAAATTTGCTGTTCCCTCAAAATAACTCAACACACAGTCATTAAAGCTGTTGGACCCAAAGTGTCAATATTTTGTGTGACCACCATTATTTTCCAGCACTGCCTTAACTCTCTTGGGCATGGAGTTCACCAGAACTTGACAGGTTGCCACTGGAGTCATCTTCCACTCCTCCATGATGACATCACGGAGCTGGTGAATGTTAGAGACCTTGCGCTCCTCCACCTTATGTTTGAGGATGCCCCACAGATGCTCAATAGGGTTTAGGTCTGTAGACATGCTTGGCCAGTACATCACCTTTACCCTCAGCTTCTTTAGCAAGGCAATGGTCATCTTGGAGGAGTGTCTGAGGTCATTATCATGTTGGAATACTGCCCTGCAGCTCAGTCTCTGAGGGGAGGGGATCATTCTCTGCTTCAGTATGCCACAGCATATGTTGGCATTCAAGGTTCTCTCAATGAACTGTAGCTCCCCAGTGCCGACAACACTCATGCAGCTCCAGACCATGACCTTCCCACCACCATGCTTGACTGTAGGCAGGACACACTTGTCTTTGTACTCACCTGGTTACCAATCAACCTCCCTGCCAGCTCAGTGAAAGAGAAGTGCACACTTCTCTTAGGGCCCTTTCACACTGGGGCGGGTGGCAGCGTCGGCGGTAAAGCGCCGCTATTGTAAGCGGCGCTTTACCGCTGGTATACGGCCACTAGTGGGGTTTTACCCCCGCTAGTGGCCGAGAAATGGTTAAAAACCACCGCAAAGCGCCTCTGCAGAGGCGCTTTGCCGGCAGTATAGCCGCGCCGTCCCATTGATTTCAATGGGCAGGAGCGGTGAAGGAGCGGTATACACTCCGCTCCTTCACCGCTTCGAAGATGCTGCTAGCAGGACTTTTTTTACCGTCCTGCCAGCGCATCGCTCCAGTGTGAAAGCCCTCGGGGCTTTCACACTGGAATGAAAGCAGCAGCACTTTCGGGTCGGTTTGCAGGCGCTATTATTAGCGCAATAGCGCCTGCAAACCGCCCCAGTGTGAAAGGACCCTTATGGTAGAGCCGGTAAGATGGAGATATTTCCTATTTTTCCACTGGCACACAGAGCAATAATGCTAATGGGCATGGGGTGATAAGTGGGTGCCTAGGCACAAGCGACACACCCTGTGCGTATGCCTATGACTTGAGCCTACACTGCTTTGGGTCAAGAGTGCATAACACACAGAGTGCAGGGGTAAGAAGTAAGTAACACACAAAGTGCAGGGGGCTCAGAAGTAAGTAACACACAGAGTGCAGGGGTCAGGAGTAACACATGAGTGCAGGGGTCAAAAGTGTGTACAGTATTGCACAAAGTGCAGCATGCATAACAGGAGTAACTGACACACAGGGGTCAGAGGTGTCTCCACGCCATGAATGCCTGCATTTTTTTCCCATATGTCCCTTCTATCTTTTTGTACTCCATCGTGTTCTCCACTTCAGCTCTCTGCACTCTTGTCCATCTCTATGTGCCCTCTCCTGCATCTATCCATCTCTCATGATAATCAGTCTTCCAATTCAGCCCTTTCTCTTCTTTCAGCTCTCCCTATTATTCTCAATGTGCCCCTTCACACTGTTGTGTCGCTTTTCATCTGTCGTGTGAATCTCGAAAAAGAATTTGAACTTCTTTTCGGTAAAATTGCATGTTTACAGCCCCGTAGTTTTTAATGGATGCATCTTAAAAAAGCTTGAAAAGTGCCATCTGTGCGGGTTCATGCACAGATGTCTATTGAAATTGCCCCAGAAGTCGCCAAAAGTAGTGCAGTAACTACTTTTGTATATCGGTATGGCGTTGCACTAATTGGGACAGTGCTGTTGCCGGCAATAGGCTGCGATTTGGCATGCGTTTTGACATGTCAAATCGTGCCGATGTGAATGGGGGCTAAGTTATACTTTAATTGAACAAGCTGAAGTTAGAAGCTGATTGGCTACCATGCACAGCTGCACCAGAGTTTGCACTCTCCAGTTTTAGTAAATCAACCCCAGTGTTGAGTATAGCATGTTCTCTGCTAGCAAGCTTGTACCTATGTTATCCTACAACTTCTTCCTCATGCATATTATTATTATTATACAGGATTTATATAGCACCGACAGTTTACGCATCGCTTTACAACATTAGGGCAGACAGTACAAGTACAATACAATTCAATAGAGGAGGAATCAGAGGGCCCTGCTCGTTAGAGCTTACAATCTAGGAGGGAGGGTCAAGTTATACAAAAGGGTAATAGCTGTGGGGGAAGAGCTAATGGAGAAAATAGTGCAGTTGTTAGATGGAGGCAGGATAGGCTTCTCTGAAGAGGAAAGTTTTCAGGGATCGCCTAAAAGTGGATAAATTTGGAGACAGTCTGACAGATTGGGGTAGGGAATTCCAGAGGATGGGCGAGGCTCGGGAGAAGTCCTGGAGGTGGATATGGGAGGAGGTGATGAGGGAGCTAGAGAGCAGGAGATCTTGGGAGGAACGGAGATGGCGTTTAGGTTGGTATTTTGAGACTAGGTTAGTGATGTAGCTATGGGCACAGTTGTGGATGGCTTTGTAACTTATTGTTAGTATTTTGAATTTAATTCGTTGGGCGAGTGGTAGCCAATGGAGGGATTGGCAGAGAGGGGTAGCAGACACTGAGCGGTTTGTAAGGTGGATGAGTCTGGCAGCCGCATTCATGATGGACTGAAGGGGGGATAGTCTATTTAAAGGTAAGCCAATGAGGAGTGAGTTGCAGTAGTCAAGGCGAGAGATAACCAGGGAGTGAATCAGGAGCTTTGTGGTTTCACTGGTTAGAAAGGGACGTAGTTTAGAGATTTTGCGGAGGTTGAGGCGGCAAGCTTTGGAAAGTGATTGGATGTGGGGCTGAAAGGAGAGTTCAGAATCTAGGATAACACCTAGCACCCTGACATGTGGGGACGGGTGGATGGTTTTGCCATTGCTCTTCACAGAGAAGTCAGGGGAAGAGGCACGTGGGGGAGGAAATATTATAAGCTCGGTTTTGGACAAGTTGAGTTTGAGGAAGTGGTGTGACATCCATACAGATATGTCGGTTAGTAAGTTAGTGATGCGTGAGGAGACTGATGGAGTGAGTTGAGGGGTGGAGAGATAGATTTGTGTGTCATCAGCATAGAAATGATATTGAAAGCCGTGAGAGGCTGACCCAGGGAAGAAGTGTAGATTGAAAATAAAAGAGGTCCAAGAACAGAACCTTGGGGGAAGGGAAGAGGAGTGGAGGAAGTAGAATTGTAAGTGACACTGAAGGTGCGTTGGGATAGGTAGGATGAGAGCCACTGAAGAGCACAGTCACAGAGACCGAGGGAGTAACGTTTTTCGAGGAGGAGGGGGTGGTCAACCGTGTCAAAGGCAGCTGAAAGATCCAGAAGTAGGAGTACAGAATAGTGTCCGTTGGTTTTTGCAGTTAGTAGGTCATTTGTGAGTTTTAAAAGAGCAGTTTCTGAGGATTGTTGAGGGCGAAATCCAGATTGAAAGGGGTCAAGAAGGTTGTTTTTAATGAGGTGGTCACTCAGTTGGTTGTAAACCAGGCATTCAAGGAGTTTAGAGGAAAAGGGGAGCAAGGAGATAGGGCATAGGTTGTTAAGATTGGTAGGGTCCAAGGATGGCTTTTTGAGTATGGGAGTGACCAGTGCATGTTTTAGAGCATCGGGGAAGATGCCAGAGGTGAGGGAGAGATTGAAGATGTGGGTTAGAGAGTGTAGGATGGGGTCAGAGGGTGACTGTAGCATTTGAGAGGGAATAGGGTCCAGGGGACAGGTGGTTAGGTGGGCGATAGAAAGGAGTTTAGCAACTTCGTCTGGAGTAGCAGATTTGAATAGGGGGAGTGTCAGTTGTATTTGTTGACATGGGGTCTTAGCTGGGGGAGATACCTGTAGAGTGGAGATTTCATCACGGATTGTATCAATCTTGTTTTTGAAGTGATTAGCGATTTCCTGGGCAGTGAGTAAGTCAGTGGGGGGAGGCGGTGGAGGACAAAGTAGAGAGTTGAAGGTAGAGAAGAGTTTATGGGGATTGGATGAGAAGGTGTTAATAAGAGTTGTAAAATAGGTTTGCTTGGCAGTGTGGAGGAAAGAATAGTATTTTTGGAGGGCAGATTTGTATTTGTTGAAGTCTTTGAGAGACTTAGTCTTGTTCCACAGACGTTCAAGAGCGCGACTACGTTTTTTGAGAATTTTAGTGTCATCTGTTTGCCAAGGTTGTAGGGGTCGAGGCCTGATTCTGCGTGTAGTGAGGGGAGCGAGCTTGTCCAGGGTGGAGGACAGAGATTTATTGTAGATGGACATGGCTTGGTTGGGGCAGGACAGGGGAGAGATTTTGTCATAGAGGTGGTCGGTAGCAGAATAGAGGAGAGAGGAGTTGAAGTTGTGAAAGTTTCTACGGGTGATGGTTAGGCGATTGGAGGGAAAGGTGGTGGAAGACAGGGGGAGAGAGAAACTAATAAGGTGTTTGTCGGAGAGAGGAAAAGGATTGTTTGAGAAGTTGCATGGAGTGCATAGGTAAGAGAATACAAGGTCAAGGGTGTTGCCATCAGAGTGAGTAGAAGCCTGTACCCATTGCTTCAGGTAAAATGAAGAGGTTAGACTAAGAAGTTTAGAAGTAGCAGGAATGTTTGCATTAGCAGGGATGTTGAAATCACCGAGAAGGATTGTGGGAATATCCGAAGAGAGAAAGTAGGGTAGCCAGGCAGAAAACTCATCAAGGAAAGTCGATAATGGTCCAGGGGGACGGTAGATCACAGCAATTCTTAGGGAAGTAGGAGAGAATAGACGTATACAGTGGGCTTCGAATGATGAGAGTGAAAAAGAGGGAGGAGGGTGAATAACCTGGAAGGTGCTCGGGGGGATAGGAGGAATCCCACTCCACCTCCCTTGCGTCCATTAGGCCTGGGGGAGTGAGTCCAGTGAAGGCCACCCTGGGAGAGGGAAGCAGGAGAAGGGGTGTCATATTCGTGGAGCCAGGTTTCTGTGAGAGCAAGTAGATTAAAGGAATTAGTGACAAAGAGGTCATGAACAGCAGTGAGTTTGTTGCAGACAGAGCGGGCGTTCCAGAGGGCGCAGGAGAGAGGGAGGCTGGTGTTGGCAAGAAGAGGAATGGAGACTAAATTGTGTAGATTGCGACTACTGCCAGAGGGTGTAGGGTGATGGGTGTGTTGGGCACAGTTAAATAAAAGGGGCCCAGGGTTTGGGGAAATATCTCCAGTGATTAGGAGAAGCAGAAGAGTGAGGGAGGTAATATGAGAATATGATTTGTATGAGGGGACATGCTTCAGTATCCTGGGGGGTATGTTAGCAAGTGGGCTTAGAGTTAGAAAGAGGTGATGAGTGCAGTAATAGAGGAAGGGGAGAAGTGAGGGTGATATGTACACATTGGGGGGTGGAGCAGAGGGATGTAGAAAAGAGAGTTTGAGGAGAGAGGCAGCAATTGTGAAAAGGAGGAGAGGTAAAGAGTGCATGTTTCAGAGAGGTAGATGATAAAATGCTTTCAGGTATTGGGTGTAAACTGCAGACATATTTCAGCACCTGAGAGAGAATTCTGCTGCATACCGCCAACCTCAGTAATGTATGGCTGTACGCTAGCTGTATTTAAGTATACACCGAGCTTGCGTAAACTCTTGCATGGGTGTAAATCCCTGAACATGGCTTTTGTTCATCAAGGGATTTACACCTGTGTGCAATGTTTAGACAAGCATGGTGTATACCCGTGTACAGTCATTCATTACTGCAGACAGCTGTGTGCTGCAGCCAGTGTCCCTCCCAGGTGTGGAAATGCTCCCGCAATTTACATTGGATGCCTGAAAGTGTCTGTGTGCATAAAGCCCTAGACATTTTCCTATATGAACATCTTCCAATACTTGTGGATGCTGAAACTCTTGCTGCTATCACATAATAGGACTTTTTGTCTAATTTTCTCATGGTGTGTACTAGGCATTCGGAAGAGTATAACTCCTCTTTTTGCCATCTGTCTCCTACTGGGGAGATTTCTCTTTACTTCCTGCCCCATAACCAAAATAGGAAACAAGAGGAAATTTCTCCAAAGTGAGGGAATCTCTGATTGTCACCAGGGCCACTAGAACTAGTGTCACCACTGGAAAATTTCCACTTTTTTCATTATCTGGTGACAGGGCCGGCCCTACCATGGGACCTAATGGAGCGATGGCTCCAGGCGGCACTTTCAGGGGGCGGCAAATTTCCACCCGCCAGCCATCCTGTTCCGCCCACTCCGCTGCGGATCCCACTGTGAGGAGCCTGGTGTTCTGCCAAGAAGGGTCCCCCATCGGATAGTGTCCACCTTGTACTGCGCAGGCGCAGCATTTGCGCAGTACGGAGGACAAAGAAGAAGCCGAAAGTCTCCGAACATAAACAGCTGTTCATCGGCTCTACACAGCGCCTGCGCAATTAAGAGTACATTAAGCCACACGCTCCCGCTGTTCATGTTCAGAGACTTTTGGCGTCTCCTTTGTCCTCCGTACTGTGCAAGCGCTGCGACTGCGCAGTACAGGGCGGACACTATCCGATGGGGGACAGGAGCGTGTGGGCAGAACAGGGGAAGTCAGACAGCGGGCAGGACAGTCGGCTTGTGAGCGGGCTTGCTGGCCAATCAGCGGGACGGAGGGCGGGGGAGCAGAGAGATGACATCATCTCTCACCGCCCGCCCTCCATCACTGCAGTTCCGCCTTCACTGTGCAGCCGCGGGCAGCAGAGAGATTATATGATCTCTCTGCTGCCTGCCTTTACTCTGGGACACAGCAAGTGGCAATCCGCTACGCATGGCAGGTGACGTCGTGGCAAGTGACAATCCGCAATGTGTGGCAGGTGACGTGGCACGTGACAATCCCCTATCTGCTACGTGTGGCAGGTGACGTTGTGGCAAATGACAATCTGCAACGTGTGGCAGGTGGCATCGTGGCAAGTGACAATCCGCAATGTGTGGCAGGTGGTGTCGTGGCAAGTGACAATCCGCAATGTGTGACATCGTGGCAGGTGACGTTGTGGCAAGTGACAATCCGCAACATGTGGCAAGTGACACTCACAGCCGCGGCTCAGGCCAGCCAGCTAGTGCTTGGTGACGTCAGGTCCTACAGCTCCACCACGCACAAGCTGGCTGGCTTGAGTTCTTATTGAATACACTGTTTTTTTGGATGTCAGTTGCTTATCCTCATATTGGAATAAAGAAACCTTGATTTTAGTACTGCACCATGAAGTCTTCTTTCTACCTTTCATAATAAGCTCCACGAGCGATCTTACCCTGACAAGGGTCCCACGAAGCATACTGCAGCAGTTGGAGAGTTGCCTTTGGAGGAGAGGATTCGGATATCGGATGAACGTGTGAACACACCGTCTCTGGCTGATTGATCCCTCCTGTGTATGCCTATATGATCTCTATAACCTGGGATCCAACAGATCTGGTAAACGGGCCTTTGGTCTTTAAAATCACTTTTTTGGCTGTTGTCTGGCTGCCCTTTTTGCGGGGTGAATAGAGCAATTGTTACACCTTCTGAAGAGTCCAATTTCAATGGATTGACATCTGTTATGGCACTATTTGTGTTTTTTTCATTCCTACACCTATGTGTTTTTATACATTTATTTATATTATTTTGGTTGCGCATCTAAATTTGTTACACATATCTATTAGCTGAATATTCAGGTTTTCTAGTTGCAGCACCACTTTCTTCCTTTTTAATGTTTTTTATCAACAAATATACTTAATTTTGTTTCACCGCTTTTTACCAACACAAATATTTTTAAATATAAGTATATGCACATATGTTAGAGGGTTTAGCGTGGATATTCCACCATATATAATGTATAGAGCCATGACAGGTCCTCTTTATACTCCTATACATGAATAGAGCCATGACAGGTCCTCTTTATACTTAAATATACACGTATAGTGCCATGACAGGTCCTCTTTATACTCCTATACATGCATAGAGCCATGACAGGTCCTCTTTATACTCATTTACATGTATAGAGCCATGACAGGTCCTCTTTATACTTATATATACACGTATAGTGCCATGACAGGTCCTCTTTATACTTATATATACACGTATAGTGCCATGACAGGTCCTCTTTATACTTATATATACACGTATAGTGCCATAACAGGTCCTCTTTATACTCCTATACATGAATAGAGCCATAACAAGTCCTTTTTATACTCCTATACATGTAAACAACCATAACAGGTCCTCTTTATACTCCTATATACATGTATAGAGCCATGACAGGTCGACTTTAGTTATCATGATATAAAATAACTGATGTGGGGGCATTTTGGTGGGCGTGATTTTTTTTTTTTATGGGGGGGGGCAGCATTTCATTCTTGGTATGAGGCAGCACAATGTCTTGGGCCGGCACTGTCTGGTGACAACCCTAAATTTTGGATTTTCTTTCACTTTCGGTAATAACAGTAAACAGGGCAAATGGAGAATCTTCTGAATGGCAACACGAACAACAAAAGAAACACATCAAATGTTCCAATCCCTCTCCACTCTATCCAAAACTAAAAATAAAAAAGTTTTGCCTTCAATTATAGTCATAGTATTAATTCTTATTAGGCACACTGATAATACTAATTGCCCTATTAGCAAATTGCTATTGTAGAAGAGTTATGAAAATAGATGTGCTGCAGCAGCCCGCGATGTGTGTAAAGGCCCGTACACACGATAAGAAAATTGGATGGAAAAATTAATACGACAATCTGTCTGACGATTTTCGGATCGTTAGTACGTAGTGCTTTCAACGCCCGATTTAGATTTTTCGTCAGACAAAAGCTGGATGTGCAGACTATAAAATTTTTTGGATGTGAACTCAGCGTGTGATTTTCGTTTCAACAGTATGGTTTTCGTACGAAAAAAATTGTAAGAGCAAGACTACGCATGCTCAGAAACGAAAGAATACATACAAAACTATTCAACATATTACTATTCAACATATTACGTCACTTCTGACGTTGTATTCTATCGTAAGAAATTTTTCGTATTGTGAGTAACCTTTTCGTATTGTGAGTCTAGACATGAGACTAGCATGTCACAAAAAACAGACGTTTGGTCGTCCGAAAATCAAAGTTTGTGTACGAGGCTTTAGACTTTGTTCAAACCTACAGGTGCTAAAGAGTGTACGCGTTCCCACACGTTGTGTGTTGGGCAGTCAATTAATTCTATTGGGTTGCACTAGGTGCAAGAAATACAGAAAAAAGTCCCTAACTGTTTTAGAAAAAATGTGCCGCACTGAACTGCATGCATTTACAGATTCAGACGCATAACAATTAGTGCTCATGCACATGGATGTTTTAAAAAACGAGCTGTAAAGCTAGGTTCGACGCCTGGAAAAACCGGCGTTAAAAACGCGATTTTTACCGCGTTTTGCATTAGCGTTTTTGCGCGTTTCGCCTTTTTACAGCTCTAGCGCCGCGCCTCGGAACGCACTGGTTCTGGGTTTTTTTTACAGCTTAAAAACGCCTAGGCCATTTGCAGCTCAAAAACGTCTAGGTGGGCATGAATCCATAGACTAACATAGACAGGCGTTTTTAAGCTGTAAAAAACGCTCAAAAACGCGGCTGTAAAAACGTCCGTGTGCATGAGGACTTAATGGCATGGCTGCGCATCTTCTACAGGGCAACACGTGTGAGTAATGTGTAGAACGTTTTGAGAAGGAAGCACTGTTTGATCAGAAATTTGTTGGAGAAATGGCAAAAAAAAGGTTAATATTGCTAAACGTTAATAAAGAGTTATTGCTGTGGACAGTGGAAGAGTGTGCATATGAAGGAGGGAGTCATGGTGTGAAAGGTTTGTAAAAGATTACTGTGGAAAGGGCGGGCTGGCAATGTGATCCTTATCTGTGTTTACTATGGTAGACAGGAAGTGAATGTGTGTGAGGGGAGAGGAGGTCTGTGTGAGAGCAGACTGGAGAGGAGGGGTTGTATTAGAGGAGCATGGCTGACACAGGGAAAGGAGGGGTTGTATTAGAGGAGTATGGCTGACACAGGGAAAGGAGGGGTTGTATTAGACGAGCATGGCTGACACAGACTGTGTGCACTTAACCTCTGCTTCTACTCTCTATATTCAGGGTATGGGAGGAAATACCAAGTGAGGTCTGCGAGAATGTATACCTTCCAAAAACAACTCTCACATCTGTAACCACCGGAAACCACACTGTCACCTATTATTTCTTGCCAATACATCAGACAGAAAGCACCATCTTTCAATCTGGCAAACAGTCAGCTATAGGGCAAGTTCACGTCTGCCATCTTGTTTTCAAAGTGAGGCTACAATCAACTTCCTTAGTGTAATCCTGGCTGAATGTACAGTCTTTCTCTTTGGATTGTGTACAGATACTTTAGTTTTGGATCACATTAGCAGATCTGGGCGCCACAAAGTTTATAAATGGAGTCTGAGTGTGAAAATGAGATCTGTGAGCGAGCGACTGCAGAGAGCGACACAGTCCTGCTTAGCAATGATCCTAAGAGCAGCTGTCATCTGATACAGGTAACAGTGCTACACTGACACTGACTGTACACGTCATCTAATACAGGTAACAGTGCTACATCTTCACTGACTGTACACGTCATCTAATACAGGTAACAGTGCTAAATCTTCACTGACACTGACTGTACACGTCATCTAATACAGGTAACAGTACTACATCTTCACTGACTGTACACGTCATCTAATACAAGTAACAGTACTACATTTTCACTGACTACACGTCATCTAATACAACTGACATTGACTGTACATACACCTCCTGATACTGGAAACTGCTGCACATTCACCAACACTGATTAGACACATGCTATCTGATACAGGTAACAGAACTACACCTTCACTGACTGTACACATGTCATCTGATACAGGTAACAGTGCTACACCTCCACAGACACTGGTGCTAGTGCTACACCTACACTGATATTGACTGCACACACGCCATCTGATACTGGAAAATGTGGTGCACATCCACCAACACTGATTAGACACATGCTATCTGATACAT
The DNA here is from genome assembly GCF_042186555.1 of Aquarana catesbeiana. NCBI lineage: Eukaryota > Metazoa > Chordata > Amphibia > Anura > Ranidae > Aquarana > Aquarana catesbeiana. The sequence goes on along the minus strand of NC_133333.1, from coordinate 137,603,382 downwards.
TTAACAGAACTACACCTTCACTGACTGTACATGTCATCTAATACAGGTAACAGTGCTACAACTTCATTGACACTGTCTGTACATATGTCATCTGAGTCAAGAAACAGTGCTACTCAACCTATACATGTCATCTGATTTAGGTAACAGCACATAACCAGCAAGACAAAGAATCTAGTGAAGGGCTGGTAGAGGAGAGCTGTTGTGATCCAGGTTGCAGTGTGATTGAGAAACAAAGAGAGAGATCCGTCTGTCCCTGGGCTTGTTACACACATGCTGTCTGCCTCTATCCATTTATTTACAAATGTTGTGATGGACACTTTTTCTGTTAGCACATGGGATTACTAATTTATCCAGTTGTGGGTGTTATATGATTATTTCAGTCACTATATTTATTTTAAATTAATTTAATGGTTTTGTTGATTTATTTACAATGTATTTTTAGTGTTTTGTTTTTTTTTTCTTTTTCTTTTAATTCTATGCATATATAATTTTTTGGCACATGCAATCTGGATTTGGAGTTTTGGTGCTGTAGTTTTCTCAGAGGTATTTGGAAATAACATATATTTGAGATGAACACATGGAGACAGGTCCCGCCTACTGACTGCCGCACTGGACGGAGCTACCCTGTTTGTTTCTGGCCCTTCACTGCAAAGCCGTGGTGTGACGTTGCCAGCCACTGAGTGTCAGGTTGCCATACAAGCTTACTAAAGCTTGCCGTCTGGTAAGCGTACAGTACATACGGTGGTGGATCTCCTCACATGTTGGTGTCTGTGTGATCGATTAACCTCACCTTTATTTGTTCTGAACACTTTCGGATGGTTTTATCCACGGACTTTTCATCATTACATCCACATTCCTTATTGTTGGGACTAATTTTTACCACCCCTTTATGTTTTGTGGCACTTATATTGTTTAATTTGTATATCTCTTTGGGTCCATCATGGATCCATCATGGATCCTCCTATAGCGCAGACTATAGGATGTTGACGTTCCCGCTTAGTTTACGCTGAGCTCTATGTGACCAAAATGGATGCAACCTTTTTTTTTTTTTTTTTTTTTTTTTTTACTGGACCTGATTGGGCCCGTATACCAGTCAGTTTACACCTGCCTGTCCATAGGGTTCCATGGACCCTTCGATTAGGTCTGCCTGAAAAACTGACAGGTGGACCTGATTGGAATGCCTGTGTGAAAGAGGCCTAACAGTGCTGCCTATCCACTGACACTAACTGTACACATCATCTGTTTCTGCTAACGCTGGGGTCCGTCCCCCAAAAACGGACTGATACAGATAACAGTGCTACAACGCCACTGACACTAACTGTAAACGTGTCAAATGATACAGGTGACAGTGCTGCCCATCCCCACTGACTGTATGCATGTCACTGGACTTCCATAAACCACCTCAATACAGGGCACTTACACCCCCTTCTGCCCAGGCCATTTTTCAGCTTTCAGCACTGTCACACTTTGAATGACAATTGTAAGGTCATGCTACACTGTAACCAGTTTTTCTTAGTTTCTGTCAGTAAGTTTTGTAAATAAGTAATTTTTCTCCTTCACTGATGGGCACTGATGAGGTGGTAATGATGAGGAGGCACAAACATGCTGCACTCATGGGCACTGATAGGTGGCACTGGTGTGCACGGATAGGCGGCATTGATGAGCAGCAGTGATGAGCATTGATGGGCAGCACTGATAGCCAGCACTGACTGGCATCACTAATGGCCACTTATTGCTGGCAATTGTGGGCACTGGTTGGCCCTGATTGCTGGCAGTGGTGGGCACACAGTTCTGGCACTGGTGGCACTTAATAATCAGTGCCCTTATTACATCCCTCGATGTCCTCTGTAAGGAGATGCCACTGATCGGCTCTCCTTTCCTCACACTCTGACAGTGTGAGTCGAGGAGCGCCGATTACTGGCATCTCCGTGTTTACATGTGACTGGCTGTGATTGGACACAGCCGATCACATGGTAAAGAGCCACGGCTTTTTACACAGATCAGGGTTGCGCCGTGTCCTAGCAACACGGTACGGCCCGATCGATATGATGTCCACCCAGTACGAGAGCCGCACCACCCAGCCGCTATTTGACGGCCGGCGGGGGGGGGGGGGGGGAGAGGTTAAAGTGATGGCAAAGCTATACATTTTTTTATTTGTATCATTAATATAACAAACATGTCATACCTACCTGCTCTGTGCAATGGTTTTGCATAGAGCAGCCCCAATCCTCATCTTCTGGGTCCCCAGTGCTCCCGGTGCCTCATCTTCGGCCACAGCCTCATAGAAAGCCATTTCCTATGGGGACACTCGCGTGGGCTCACTCCTGAGCCACCCTGTCTGTGTCTATAGACGCAGGCGGTGTGGCTAGCCCCCCCCCCCCCCCCGCTTCCTCATCAAATAATTTGATTAAAGCAGCGGGAGGCAATGGGAGCTATCAATCTGCCCAGTGAGGAATGAGAGAGCGGCTGCTCTCGTGCACAGCGCTAGATCGAGAATGAGCTCAGATAAGTATAATGAGGGGTGAGGTGGGGAACCTGGACACAGATTTTTACCTCAATGCAGAGAATACATTAAGGTAAAAAACCTTAAGACTGGGTTCACACCTATGTAGGTTTCCCCGCATCCAATTCGCATAGCAGGAGATTGTGACCGGTTCTCTATGGAGTCGGTTCACACATCTCTGCAGCGGCTCGGTGCGAATCGCACGGGAGTCCTGTGTGTCTTTTGGTCAGTTTCAGGTCTGAATTCAGCCAAAAATTCTGGCTGAAATCAGACCTGAAACAGTGAATTCACACCGGACTCCTGCTGTGAGCTGCTGCCTTTTTCAGTGTGAACCCAGCCTAAAGCTTTAGAATCACTTTAATGCTGAAAGGCCAGGCATCCAGTGCTAGATATTTGCACATTTGGGCTATATATATGTAAATGTGTATAACACCTTGAATTCCTGCGTTAAACAAGTGACTACAAAAGGAATAATAATGAATTACAAAGATAAGTGATCACTAACGTTCAGGGTTGCTGCTCTCAAAAGTGCATGTGCCTTTTAAATATGTGGTCAAAATAAGAGCGCTACCCCATGCTATACTAATACACCATTAGCACTATAAAATAATAATAAAAAAATAATAAAAAAGTGAATAAAAAATATAGAAAATAATATGAATATAGTCCAAAAAAAACCCACAATGAGTGTGTACGATCTTCCAACACAACAGCAACCTAAGTGTTGCACAAATTCAGTCCATATTGTGTGCACCAGTGTATAATCTTCTAATAAACACCACTAAGAGACAATGCACCTCCACCACATAGAGTGCGTGCTTACCAGAAGGCAAGCTCTTATGAGCCTGCGGCTATAAACCCAGCCAGGGCCTCTGTCTGGAGGAGTGTTGATAATTCACAGATATTGAATGGGAAGAATCTTGGAACAAGCACCAGGCGACCAGGGAGACTCGATCATCAACCAGCCAGGGGGGTAGGTCAAGCGTTGCCCAAAAATGTAAACAGACTCACCATAGTGTAAAATGTACCATATAAGGTTTATTAAAGCTAAAAATTGCACTTACAGAAATGCTGAAATCATCGGGAAACAGCCGGGCCACTTGTGAACACCCGTCCACTGTGTTGCAGCGAGATGATGTCAGCACGTCAAACCTCCCGACGCGCGTTTCTTCACAATCTGACGTCTCGGGGAACGTCAGATTGTGACGAAACGCGCCAACCCCCCTGGCTGGTTGATGATCGAGTCTCCCTGGTCGCCTGGTGCTTGATCCAAGATTCTTCCCATTCAATATCTGTTAATTATCAACACTCCTCCGGACAGAGGCCCTGGCTGGGTTTATAGCCGCAGGCTCATAAGAGCTTGCCTTTTCATAAGCACACACTCTATGTGGTGGAGGTACACTGTCTCTTAGTGGTGTTTATTACAAGATTATACACTGGTGCACACTATATGGACTGAATTTGTGCAACACATAGGTTGCTGTTGTGTTGGAAGTTCATACACATTCATTGTGTTTTTTTTTTTTTTTTTTTGGACTATATTGATATTATTTTCTATATTTTTCATTTATCCCTATTTTTTGTTAATTATTATTTTATAGCGCTGCTTTATTCAACTTTATATTTGTATATGTGTGTATCTCACGTTTTTAACAGCTGCTTTGTTTTTTTGTTTATTTCTTTTTTATTGGTATTTAGTGCTGTATTTTCTACTTTTATCATTCCTAATGCATCATTATCACAAAATAAATAAATTCATAATACGCTTAAATTAAATAATATATGACAATGAATAGATAATAGAGTCCATAGATTCAAATAAATAAATTAATCAATAAGTTTCATGTGATTCAAAAAGTTTTTACGGTGCAGCTTTGACTGCACTGGACTTGGTGACATCAGAGGACAAGCAACTGACAGAGCATAGAAGAGCAGATGTTGCAAGTATAGGAAGAAAACAAAAGAAACAACAGCGCAACCCCATAGTGTAGCATAAAAAATAAAATAAATTACAATGTATTGAAAAATAGAAATTCACTCAAAAAAGTATGCATGTGTAGGGCATGGCATAAAGGTAATGTGGAAGCCAGAAATGTCCAAGAGGCAGCCAGGGAACCACCAGCTTTGACCACCAGCTGGGAATGAAGGATGCTAAAGATGGAGGAAGCCACTGTCACTGCAACTGGTGTTTAACCCAAGACTGGAATCCCCGACGTCACTGTAGGCATATGCATTGTAGACACGAAATATGTTTTAAAGCCAGTTGGCCTCCTCATCTGTATCATGCTGCAAGTATACTGTAATGCCCTGTACATATGATAGGATTTTTCGACAACAAAACGTGGATTTTTTTCCGACAGATGTTGGCTCAAACTTGTCTTGCATACACGCGGTCACACAAATGTTGTCGGAAATTGCGATCATCAAGAACGTGGTGACGTACAACATGTACGACAAGTCGAGAAAAATGAAGTTTAATAGCCAGTGCGGCTCTTCTGCTTGATTCCGAGCATGCGTGGAATTTTGTGTGTCAGAATTGTGTACACACGATCGGAATCACCGACAACGGATTTTGTTGTTGGAAAATTTGAGATCCAGATCTCAAATTTTGTTTGTCGGAAATTCTGACGGAAAATGTCCAATGGAGCCTACACACGGTCGGAATTTCCGACAACAAGCTCCCATGGGGCATAAGTCTTACAGCCTGGAGAAAGTCTGCGTGAGCGGAGGATTGGTAAGTAAAACTGCTTTTTCTGGTCCCCTAGACCTAAATGAGCATTTAACCCTTGCAGTATGGGGTCAGCCCCACCACAAGGGAGAATATCTACTTTCCCTGGAGTTCAGCTTAAACTATATGAATAAAAGTTGACCATTGTAAACCACCTTGTCATCTTTCTCAAATCTTATTCATACTATTGTCAGTCACGTGACAAATCTTGCAAAATCCCACAAATTTTCACATGTGCACGAAACATGCAAAAAAAAATAAATAATGGCATGCTTGCAGTGAAATTTGTTATTTATGGCATCCCAAATGCACCAAGCAAGAAGAGCATGCTTGCGCGTGCAACAACGAATGGTACTACAACCACAGCGAAGCTCAAAAGGTACCCTACTTTGCCACGTCTGTTGAATGTATTGCATCTCAATGCAATCAACCTATCTAACTTTACACTCTCAAATGCTGCATTACAAGGGGACAGGTGGCACTACAGGGGGCTGGGGTTGGGTTGGTAATTTTCTTATTTTGAAGAGGTTTACTTCAATGTCCCTAATTCTTTACTCGTGTTTTTATGTCAATATATATTTACAGTACCTGATTTATATAAGTGTGTACATACCTGTTATCTTCCTTACAATCAGGACACTGAAATCTCTAACATGAGTCCTCTTGATTACGTCATGGAACAAGAAGTTGCAGAAGACATGTGCATTTCAAAGAAAAAGCTGAACCGGAGAAGAAAGGATGGAAAAAGCATTAGAAAAAGAGCACAAAATTATTCTCCTCAAATGTCAAAAGAGACAGGTATGAACCAGTGTTATATAAAAGGATACACGCATGGATGTTTGCAGGTGCAAAGTAGCTCTAGCGTGAAACTCCAGCATTTTTCCACACCTGGTGAGCTGCAAGGGATTCCTATAACCAGCCATAGAAGTATAGATATGCGCTTGTAATTATAAACTTGTGTACTCATGCTTACCTGTGCATGTGCGTATGACGTATTTACGAAACAAGGAGGTTTTGCGTTCAGGAAATAAATCATATGCATGGATAAAAACCAATGCAAAAAAGAGCATTGTGCTTACATGTAACATGAGTACAAGTGGTCGGCTAAACGGGTCACCTGTGACTCCCCAGGCATGGGAAAACGCCAGGAATTTTAAGCTAGACCTCCTTGTGTTTACACATCTGTGTGTATGTACCCTAAATTTGATTCACAGATACCCTAGTCTCTGCTGTCACATACCTATCCTGTATGTGACAGCAGAGACTGTACTTTTCAGGTACCTCCAAAGCTGCCTCTAATTGTGATGGAAACATCAAGGACTTATAGAATGGATCGTTTGGCCTATACGTGCCTCATCCCTATTATACTTGAAAGTCTTAGAACCTGTTTGGCATGGTGGGACTTTCAAGGCACAACAAAACTTGCAGTTAAAAATATATAAAGTTTATTTATGCAACAAAATATTTTAAAATCAATTTCCAATTACATGGTGAATAAAATATTATTAGAATAGGTAATGTTCTTATTATCTCCGTATTGCATTAAGCACACTTTAATTAAAGTGGTTCTAAAGGCTCTTTGTTTCCACTGCTGTCAATCACAGCCACTAAGCCAATCAGGAGAGAGAAGGGGAGGGGCAGAGCCATGACTGTGTGTGAATGGATACGCAGAGCCACAGCTCAGGAGCATGCCTGCTCAGGTGCCCCCATTGCAACCTGTTTGCTCTGGGGGCAAGAGTGAGGGGCCAGGAGCGCCGGCGGGGAACTCGAGCAGAGGAGGATCGGGGCTGCTCTGTGCAAAGCCGCTACACAGAGCAGGTAAGTATAACATATTTGTTTTTTTTAACCACTTGCCGACAGGCTTACGCACATATACGTCGGCAAAGTGGTTCGTTCCCGCTAAACGCCATACCCGTACTTTAGCTCCCTTAAGAGCCATAGCAGACGCGCGTGTTGCACGGCAGGGGACCCGACGTGCGTGGCCAGCGGGAGGCGCGATCGCGGGCACGAGAGCCAGAACAAGGATTTGTGTGTGTAAACACGCAAATCCTCGTTCTGACAGGCGAGAAGAGACAGATCTGCTGTTTGTAGTAATTACGAACAGCATTATGTCTCCTCCTCCAGTCAGTCCAATCCCCCCACAGTTAGAAACACTCACGAGGGAACACATTTAACCCCTTATAGTAAAAAGTTGATTGCGCTAACTTTTGTGTATAATAACCACCACAATTGTGCAAAATAAAAAATATTTCTATATTGATCCTATGATGAAGTGTTTTTCTCTGCCATCTATATTGGTATATTGATATTTTTCTCTTTATTTATTTTTTGCCTTTATATCAAAAAACTTATCTTTCCCATATATTATTTATGATCAAAATGTATCTAGGTAAAATATCTTATAGTGTTACCAACCACTGTGTAAAGTGCTAGTGCTAACAAAATATATAGGTATATATATATATATATATATATATATATATATATATATATATATATATATATGTATGTATGTATGTATGTATAATCTGAGAAATAAACTGAAAACTAAAATCAAACAATGTGCCAATATTACTTCATAGAATTCCCATACCAATGTATATACATGTGTGTGTATGTGCTGCACAGTGCAAGTAAATTTGCAGAAAATTTTTTGAAAAATGTCCCCAAAATGTGCACCACAGTACACTAGATGTCCTCAGTGAGTGATCACTCCTGTGCAGTAATAATGTTTTTCTTCAATATAAAGTGCTCCAAATTCACCACTTATTGTGATATCACCACCACCTGTTGCAATGGCCACTCACTAGATACGATAAAAAATATGTGCCTTTGGTTCATTTAGGATAACCACTCTGTTTATGATGGGTCCAATCGCAGCCTGTTCAAGCAGTACAATAGTGTCTCTTGCTCTATATAGTGCTCACAAAAACATGTGGATAGCCATCATGGTGTAGTATGTAACTTCCTGATGACGCAAACTCTATTGCAAAACGCGTAGAGGCTGCTGGGGACTTATCTACCGCGTCCGATCAAACGGGTGTGAGGCTTGGAACAAACACCGCTGTGAGGAGACACTAGGACAGATTGAGACTCCGCTCTCCACATACACTGCTGTATTAGCTTGGTGCCGGCTGAGGGGCACCAAAACATGTGAGTTTGACTATGTTTTTTAATTTTTTTAATAAATGAGAGTTACATACTACACCACGATGGCTATCCACATGTTTTTGTGAGCACTATATAGAGCAAGAGATATGTACAAATTGGCATATTCAGACATTATTTTTTAAATTTTGAAACATTTCTTGGAATGTATCCATTTCTTCAGGAGCTAATGGGATAGATGAACCACTCTAGGTATAGAAGTACATAAAATTACAACATTATCATAGAATACATCATTTGTAACAGTACCTCTGTGCATGTCACACGCCATTCACAGTTGCCTGAATATGCACCAAACAAGGGGAGAAATGACCAGAGGCCCACGCAGGAGAGCAAAATCTGTTTTTCATGTAGATCATTTTGCTCTTTTTATAAAACCAGTCCCAGTGCGCATTTTTGGTTACTTAGGCGTCTTTTCTGCTCGAAAGCTCCTCTCGAAAACGTGAGTTTGGTGGGGGGGGGGTTTCTGCATGTAGGAGTTTATGCCTGTAAACTCCTGAAAAAGCTAAATTGTGTACATGGACACATTGGCTAACATGGAGGGGAGTTTCCAGGCCGAAAAAAATGAGAGCTTTAAAAAGCTCAAAAGACTGTAGGAGCTGCTTCTTTGAGATGCAGTGTGCATGAGCCCTAAGTCTAGTTGTGCCTTGAAAGTCCCACCATGTCAAACGGGTTCTAAGTCTTTCAAGGACTTCTAGATAATCTCTTCAGTGTGCAGGAAAATGAGCTCATTCATCTTAGTGAACTGAGCCTTTCATGTGCTTGTCTTGTTGCCCTCTACCACAACTGATGAAGACTTGACTGATGGCCCAGCCATCTTTCTTGGAATAGCCAATGTATTCTGGCCCTCGATGATACCTGACACTTGTTTATCCAGTATACCTTAATGAGGTTAGCTGCAGTAATTTGGCATAAGGTATTACCTAACATAATCCTCCTGGCAAAACCTGTACCTGGTCTTCTGCTCTAGTCATTGGTTGACATTTTTTGTCTGACAACTCTGCCTCATGGGCAGATTTCCCTTCACTTCATATCCTAGACTCTCACCAGGAAGTGAGATAATATCTTTCCAAAATGAGGAAATCCTCCCCTTAGACAGTTATCATGGAAACAAGTGTCCCATGGAAAGATTTCTCCTATATTTCTAGTCTGGTGACAACTCAACATATTGGGTTTACCCACAATTTAATTCCCAGTGATATTTGTGGTGAGGATAATTGGAGAGAACCCCCAAGGCAGCCTATAATTTCATAATTTTTTTTTTCCGTTCAACTCTGGTTGAACGAAAAAAATGATCCGATTCCCCCATCCACACATTCAATGTGGATAAAAGGAATCCTCCCACTGTGTTGCTGCTATAGCCTGCAGCACTGATCGATCAGGAAAAACCCAACAAGCTGGTTATACAGAAGTCAATTGGTAGATTGACTTTTGTACAACCAGGGTGCCCAGAAATGGATTGAAATTCACCCAGTTCAGCACAGACCGGCTGAATTTCGATCCATGTATGGCTGGTCTAATGGGGACATAGACAGCAATAAAAACCTGACCATGGTTCTCACCACTCTATTCAAATCTAGAAAAAGTGTTGGCTTTAGTTATACTTTAAAAATGATTTTGATAATATTCCTTGTGCTCCCTTTTCTGCCAATTTATAAAGATTTTCTATTAAACTCATTGAGGGAAACTTATCAAAACTCGCATGGCCAGAATCTGGAGCAGCAGGGATTGAAACCAATCAACTTCTATCTTTCATTTTTAAAGCTTAAGTGAAAAAGTTTAAGATAGACATTGATTGGTTGCCATGTCCAGCTGCTTGGAATCCGTCTGCTCTAATTTTGCTAAATTCTCCCCATTGTATTTCAATTATTGAGTGTCAGTGCCACTGTTTATAAGTCTTTGTAAGATGGTCACCACTTTGTAAAGTAAAACCTATTCCAAAAAATCTGTTTAAATACTTGATGTTGGAGGTTATTGTTTTATAAAGCTGCAGTTTATTCTTCTCTCTTCTCTTCCATCAGTGGAAGTTCAGTCCAGTATTGGAGACCTGGTTTTGGCAGCAGAGATGATGGAGAAAGCAAGTGAAACAACATTCCAAGACCCAGGTGCAGTAAATGAGTACATAATACATGACCATGGAGATTATTGTGTACCCGATGATCCTGAGCTCCTCAAAAAGATGGTAAGAGAGCTAAAGAAGGTATCTCATCAGCAGAGCCAACTTCTCATCTCACTGCAAGAAGCGCTCAGCAGCAAAGAGATTCAATGCCGTACGCTGCAGGTACTGTGCAAATAGGAGTACCATACTGCTATATCACTGTTGGGCAAAAGGCCTTTTTCACCCTGCGTTAAAAACCAAAAAGAATTACAATTAGCGTTGCACCGATTCAGACGGTGCCATTGCCGGCAATAGCCACCGATTTGGCATGCCATTTGCCGGCAATGGCAACGTCCGAATCGGTGCGACGCTGCATTTGCGGCACCGCACCGATTCCCAAAAGTAGTTTCTGTACCACTTTTGGCGACTTCGGAGTGTGATTTCAATAGACATCTGTGCAGAAACCTGCACAGATGTCTCTGAAATCTCCCCCTGAAGTCGGGACTGACATGCAGGAATTAAATTGCGCAAGTTCAGCTGAACTCGCACAATTTCATTCCCGCTGTCAGTGTGAACCTGGGCTTACACAGTCAAGCCTGGAAACAGAATTTTCCTCTACTGCAGTAAGGTATTATTAACTAGGTCCACCCCTTCAACCTCTGCAGCAATGCTGGCAGCACTCATACGTCTATTTCCCAAAGACAACCTCCGGATATGACTCTGAGCACGTGCACTCAACTTCAACCGCGGCGAGACTTGTTCTGAGTGGAACCTGTCCTGTTAAACCGCTGTATGGTCTTGGCCACTGTGCTGCAGCTCAGTTTCAGGGTCTTGGCAATCTTCTTATAGCCTAGGCCATCTTTATGTAGAGCAAAAATTCCTTTTTTTCACATCCTCAGAGGGTTGATGTTGAACTTCCAGTGACCAGTATGAGAGAGTAAGAGCGATAACACCAAATTTACCACACCTGCTCCCCATTCACAACTGAGACCTTGTAACACTAACGAGTCACATGACACCACGGAGGGAAAATGGCTAATTGGGCCCAATTTGGACATTTTCACTTAGGGGTGTACTCACTTTTGTTGCCAGCGGTTTAGACATTAATGGTTGTGTGTTGAGTTATTTTGAGGGGACAGCAAATTTACACTGTTATACAAGCTGTAGACTCACTACTTTACATTGTAGCAAAGTGTCATTTCTTCAGTGTTGTCACATGAAAAGATATAATAAAGTATTTACAAAAATGTGAGGGGTGTACTCACTTTTGTGAGATACTGTATTGCAAATTACCGATTTATACGAGGCCTTTAAAACAGTGATTGTCTAGTGATCAGATTACTTGAGCTTATCCCACTGTCAAGTCCATCACTAGCTTGATATAAAAATAGTGCATGCTGCAGCTTTGATGTGCCTCCTATTGTGTGCCATTAACCACTTGCCGACCAGCCGCCGCAGTTGGTCTGTGGCAGAATGGCACAGCTGTGCGAAACGACGCTTCGCCCTGTGGCCACTGCTCCCCGATCGCTCGGGGCACACCGAGAACTGGGATCTCTGTGTGTAAACACACAGTTTCCGGTTCTCTGAGGGAAGAAGAGACAGATTGTCTGTTCATACAGAGTATGAACAGCGATCTGTCATCTCCCCTACACAGTCCCCTCCCCTTTCAGTTAGAACACACACTGAGGGAACGCAATTAACCCTTGATCGCCCCCTAGTATTAACCCCTTCCCTGCCAGTGACATTTTTACAATAATCAAAGCATTTTATAGCACTTATCGCTGTATGAATGCCAATGGTCCCAAAAATGTGTCAAAATTGTCCGACGTGCCCGCCATAATGTCGCAGGCCCGCCATTACTAGTAAAAAAAAAAAAAATATAATAAACATGCCATAAAACTATCCCCAATTTTGTAGACTCTATAACTTTCAATATACGCTTATTACGATTTTTTTTTTTTTTTTTTACCAAAAATATGTAGAAGAATACATATCGGCCTAAACTGTGGAAAAAAAATAGTTTTTTTTATATATTTTTGGGGGATGTTTATTATAGCAAAGAGTAAAAAATATTGCGTTTTTTTTTTTTTCAAAATTGTCGCTCATTTCTTGTTTATAGCGCAAAAAATAAAAACTGCAGAGGTGATCAAATACTACCAAAAGAAAGCTCTATTTGTGGGAAAAAAAGGGCGTCAATTTTGTTTGGGTGCAACGTCGCACGACCGCGCACTTGTCAGTTAAAGCGACGCAGTGCCGTATCGCAAAAAGTGCTCTGGTCAGGAAGGGGGTAAAATCTTCTGGGGCTGAAGCAGTTAAAGGACACTTCTGTTGTCTCAATTTCAAACAAACTGCTGGTTGGCTTTAACACACAATATGCATGCACATCATTTTGATTTAAAACACCTAATTTTAATGGCCAATTATTTATTTTTTTTTTTTTTTTAATGCCCATTTATTGGGCTCATTGTTATTATATATAATCTGGAACAGGGGTCTCCAAACTTTTCAGTACAAAGAGCACATTGTTTGTTTATTTTACAAATATTTGTGGGACAAAAAGATCAGTTTTATCGATGAATTAATAAAATGTAAATGAGTGAATATGATTATGAATCAATATAATATGATTCAGAACAAAAGGAAAAACATTTTTAAGTAAAACTAAACAGCCTCCCCCCTTACATCAGGGTCCACATCACAGTCCTCTATTACATCGGGGTCTCTACCCGAGTCCTTCTTACAATCAGAATTCCCCCTTACCTCTTTATTCAGCTTTGGGAATGGCTGCAGTTTGTAGCAGCAAAGCGGGAGGTGGGGCAGGTCTGGACGGAGGAAATTCTGTCGTCCTGAATGAATGGTCGGGCAAGCACATCATTGGTTGTAAGGAAGCCAGCAGTGGTCTGGGAGTAGGGGAACATCTGCTGTTGCAGGGCAGGTGAGAATGTGCACCTCAGCATGGGAAGAAGCGGGGACTGTGCAAATCAACTGTGGACTGAGCAAAATCTTGTAACGGGCTGCATTTTGAATATCCCTGCTCTAGCAAGTTGAACTTTTCATAACTCTCTTGTCTTGAATTGTACTTCAACAGCATTATTATATAAAGTGCAGTGGAAGCTGCTGAAGTTATATAAATCCTTTATAATAATAATTAATATGTGGACTAAATGGATCTGTCCACAAAACAAGAAAAGAGTAATAACAAAGCTACATGAGGTTGCAGAAAGAAAAACTAGTTAAAATCATCTGAATAGTTATGATTGGTGCAAGCTACAATAGATACACTGCTGACAGCCTGAGAGCACTGAGCAGTCATAGTCAATGAAGAATCACTGGCTGCATGACCGCATCCTCCCTGCAGATCCTTCTGTTTGGCATTTGTTTTAAATAACGATAGCAATTAAGAATATCATCTCCTGAACACAATCAGATAGGATTCTGCAATAAATGTTTCTAAATTCCTTGCACATTTGGTGAAATCATGCAATGTACTGTATGTAGCACAATAACAAGCCTGTCTTTAAAGCAGAACATATATACAAATACATATATAAGAGGTTGTTTTTTTTTTTAACTTACCAAATTACTTCTACTCATTTCAGAGATTTAGCCTAGGTTCACACTGACGGCGGGAATGAAATGCATTCATTCCCGCATGTCAGTCCCCACTTCGGGGGCAATTTCAGAGACATCTGTGCAGGTTTCTGCACAGGTATCTATTGAAATCACACCCCAAAGTCGCCAAAAGTAGTACAGAAACTACTTTTGGGACCGATTCAGATGGTTGCAGCAATTTGGCATGCAATGGCACCGTCCAAATCCCAGAAGTAGTTTCTGTACTACTTTTGGCGACTTCAGGGTACGATTTCAATAGACACATGTGCAGAAACCCACACAGATGTCTCTGAAATTGCCCCTGATGTCGGTACTGACATGCAGGAATGAAATTGTGCGAGTTCAGTTGAACTCGCACGATTTCATTCCCACTGTCAGTGTGAACCTGGGCTTACACAGTCAAGCCTGGAAACCTAAATTTCCTGTACTGCAGTAAGGTATTATTAACTAGGTCTTGTCCCTGCTCCTAGCCTGTCAATGAACTGTGAAGAAGGTGCAGAAGAAGACTGATGAGCTCTTCTCTGTCACTCTGCTTCCTCTTCCTGCCAGCTTAAAACAAAGTTGAAGGCTTAATATAACATGTTTTCTACTTCTATTCCCAATTAAAGGAGCAGTGGGAGAATGAGAGGTGGATGTTATTGACTGACATGGGTCAGCAAATTTCCCAGCTGGAATCAGAGTTAAGAAATTTGCGCTGTGAGAATGAGATTCTAGAGAAGAAAAACAAAGATTTAGAGGAACAACTCGAGAGAAGTTCTGGGACAGTTCTGTACTTGGGTCAGCAGGTAAAGCAACAGGAGAACAGCAGGAATGATGGTGGATTCTGTATGAACAGCATCAAAAGTGATGGCAAGTGGGTACGTTTCTATACAGGCTTTGACAGCTATGAGCATCTCACAGACTTCCTCAGCTTTCTGACAGCAGACCAAAAACTCTGCTCTGGCAAAATTCGGAAAAGGTCAGAGGTTGGACCGCAAAGTGCTTTGAGTTCAGAAGACCAGCTCCTGCTTGTCCTCACAAGGCTGCGTTTGGGGTTGTTGCTTCAGGATTTATCCTTTCGATTCAGAGTATCTGAGTCCACTGTCTCCCGTTACTGGCTGAATTGGACAGATCTTCTACATGCAAGACTTACTCAGGTAACATTCTGAAAAGTGGCCGTTTTCCTACAAGTAGGATTAATTCACTCTTTCAGACAAGTTAGTTGCATAGTTAGTCTGGTTGAAAAAAGTCCATCCAGTTCAACCAAAAGAAGGGGAAAAAAAAATTATACGATCCTATATACACAATCCTATACTCACAGTTGATCCAGAGGAAGGCAAAAAAAAACCCAATAAAGCATGATCCAATTTGCTCCAGCTGGGGAAAAAAAATCCTTCCTGATCCCTTAAGAGGCAATAGGATATTCCCTAGATCAACTTAACCTATAAATATTAGTATCCAGCTATATCATGTGTATCTGAGAAAGAATCCAGGCCTTTTTTCAACCGCTTGCCGCCCGACGGCTGTCATATGACGGCCAGGCGGCGTGGCTCTCGTTCTGGAAGGGCGTCATATGCCGCCCTCGCCTTCCCTGCCCACCAGGGGGTGCGCGCGCTCCACTGGCGCCAATCGCGCGCGCCTGCCGTGTCACTGGGCACCCGATGCACGTGCACAGCGGCCACGATGTCCGGTGGGCACCCGCGATTGCCCGGTAACACGGCAGGACCGTGGATCTGTGTGTATGTAAACACACAGATCCACGTCCTGTCAGAGATTAGAGGAGACCGATGTGTGTTCTCAGTATACAGCAACACCGATCGGTCTCCTCCCCTTGTGAGTCCCCTCCCCCTTCAGTTAGAAACACTCCCTAGCAACATGATTAACCCCTCAATCACACCCTAGTGTTAACCCCTTCCCTGCCAGTCATATTTATACAGTAATCAGTGCATTTTTATAGCACGGATCGCTGTATAAATGTGAATGGTCCCAAAAAATGTGTCACAAGTGTCCGATATGTCCGCCACAATATCGCAGTCATGATAAAAATCGCAGATCGCCGCCATTACTAGTAAAAAAAAAAAAATAATAAAAATGCTATAAATCTATCCCCTATTTTGTAGACGCTATAACTTTTGCGCAAACCAATCAATATACGCTTATTGCGATTTTTTTTTTTTTTTTACCAAAAATATGTAGAAGAATACATATCGTACTAAACTGAGGAAAAAATTTGTTAAAAAAAAAAAAAATTGGATATTTATTATAGCAAAAAGTAAAAAATATTGTTTTTTTTTTTTTTTTCAAAATTGTCGCTCTTCTTTTGTTTATAGCGCAAAAAATAAAAACCGCAGAGGTGATCAAATACCACTAAAAGAAAGCTCTATTTGTGGGGAAAAAATAATAAAAATTTCATTTGGGTACAGTGTTGCATGACCGTGCAATTGTCATTCAAAGTGTGACAGTGCTGAAAGCTGAAAAATGGCCTGGGCAGGAAGGGGGTGAAATTACACTGTATTGAGATGGTTAAACAATCTACTGAGCTGGCCAGAACCAGCTCTTGAAAGAGTCTATTACACATTGTTACTGTGAAGAAGCCTTTCCGTATTTGGAGATTACATTCCCCCCTTGTACTCTGTGATGACCTTAAAGCGGAGTTCCACCCAAAAGTGGAACTTCCGCTCATCTGATTCCTCCCCCCCTCCGGTGCCACAATTGGCACCTTTCAGGGGGGAGGGGGGTGCAGATACCTGTATTAGACAGGTATCTGCACCCACTTTTGGGAATAGACTCCCACAGGAGTCACGCCCCCTCCCGCACCGCCCGGCTGTCTCCTGGGAAACACACAGGTCCCAGGAGATAGCGGGGACCACTTAGGACGCGCAGTGCGACTCACGCATGTGCAGTAGGGAACCGGGAAGTGAAGCCGCAACGCTTCACTTCCTTATTCCCTCACCGAGAATGGCGGCGGCAGCAGCCGAGAGCCGAGCTATTGCTCTGCTACGGCTGCCGACATCGCTGGACTCCAGGACAGGTAAGTGTCCGTTTATTAAAAGTCAGCAGCTGCAGTATTTGTAACTGCTGGCTTTTAATCATTTTTTTCAGGTGGACTCCCTCTTTAAAGTGGATAAATATGTCTATGGGACCAAAGTTCACTATATGGACCACTTATGTATTTACACATGTTGATCATATTCCCCTTTAATCTCCTCTTCTCAAGAGAGAATAAATTAATTTCCTCTTATCTTTACTCATAGCTCCTTCATGCCTCTTATCAGTTTGGTTGCCCTTGTCTGCACTTTCTCCAGTTCCCCAATAACTTTTTTGAGAACTCGTGCCAAAAACTGAACTGCATATTCCAGATGTGGTCTTACTAATGATTTGTACAGGGGAAAAAGTATGTCTCTCTCTGCAGTCTATACTTCTCTTAACACAGCTTTGGAAACTGCTGCTTGGCATTGCATGCCATTATTAAGCTTATGATCTACCAAAGCACCTAGACCCTTCTCCATCATTGATTCCCCCAGTTGTACTCCTCCCTAGTATGTATGATGCATGCATATTCTTAGCCCCCAAGTGCATAACTTTACAATTATCTACATTAAATCCAGTGGCGGGCCGTGCATTGTGGGCACATGGGTGCCGCCCCCTCCCTATCCATGCGCCCGGCCCCTTTCAGGACGCCGGGTGCATGGATTCTTATGACAGGGTGGACGGGAGGAGTTTTTTTTTTTTTTTTTTTAAGCACCTGATTTAGAGCCTAATCTAATAGGCTTAAAAGAAGGGTGGGCTCGGGGCACAGTGTGCGCCCTGATCCCACTCAATTGTGTGACCATATCAAATAAACTTTCGCTATTTTCACACTACAGTGCCTCGCCGCCAATCAGGAGGCAGGTCGGTGAGACCTGTTTCCCGATTGGCCAGTATTGCTGGGCTACTTACCCTATCTGTATTGCTGGGCTACTTACCCTATCTGTATTGCTGGGCTACATAAACTATCTGTATTGCTGGGCTACATACACTATCTGTATTGCTGGGCTACATACACTATCTGTAATTCTGGGCTATATGCACTATCTGTAATGCTAAGATATATACCCTTTCTGTAATGCTGAGCTATATACCCTGATCTGTGAGGCTGATCTATATACACCTTCCCATGATTTTGGGGCTGTATACTCTGTCATGTGATAGTGTCCTGACACTACGAGTGGAAGCATGTTGAATACAGGGGATGGAGCTTAGGATAAGTAGGGGGGGGTCAAAAAGGAAGGGTGGGGTATGGCGCCCCCCCATCCTAAAACGTCACCAGCCTCCACTGATTAAACATCGTCTGCCACATAGTTGCCAAATTAAACAGTGCATTGAGGTCAGCTTATAAGTGAGACATCCTGTAAGGACGTTATTCCACTGTATAGCTTAGTGTCATCTGCAAAGACTTAAATGGTACTTTTAATCCCAGACCCTATATCATTTATAAATATATTAAATAGTAAGGGTCCCAACACTGAACCTTGGGGTACACCACTGATAACCTTAGACCATTCAGAGTATGAATTTTTAGCCACTACTACTCTGAATTCAGTCTTTCAGCTAGTTTTCTATCCATTTACAAACAGACTTTTCCAAGCCTGTAAACTTTACCTTAGACATTAGCCGTGTGTGGGGAACTGCGTCAAAGGCTTTTGCAAAATCCAAGTATACTACCTTCACAGCCACACCTCTGTACAAGGTTTCACTTACTTCTTCATAAAAAGAAATTTGATTTGTTTGAAAAGTTCTGTCTTTCATGAATCCATGCTATCTGTTGCTTAAAATATTTTTTCCCAGCAAGAACTCATGTATTTGGTCTTTTATTAAACTCTCCAGTATCTTCCTGACTATAGAAGTTAAACTAACATGTCTATAGTTACTTGGTAAAGACCTTTTTAAATATAGGCACCACTTAAGGACCAAGCCTATATTTGACACTTGTTGT
The DNA here is from genome assembly GCF_042186555.1 of Aquarana catesbeiana. NCBI lineage: Eukaryota > Metazoa > Chordata > Amphibia > Anura > Ranidae > Aquarana > Aquarana catesbeiana. Next base: position 137,584,319 of record NC_133333.1, on the reverse strand, counting down.
TTACAAGTTAAAAGTTTTTTGCTAGAAAATTACTTAGACACCCCCCCCCCCCCCAAACATTATATATATTTTTTTCAAACACCCTGGAGAACAAAATGGTGGTCGTTGCAATACTTTATGCCACACCATATTTGCACAGCGGTCTTACAAACGCAAATTAAAGTTAGCACTTTTTTTCTACATTGTGGAAGATAATGTTACGCTGAGTAAATTGATACCTAACATGGCATGCTTCAAAATTGCACCCACTTGTGGAATGGCATCAAAATTTGACATTTAAAAATCTCCATAGGCGACGTTTAAAAATTTCTATCCCTTACATCCCTTGTAATAGAAAGAAAGCATGACAGGACCTCTTTAATATAAAATCTGGGGTCAAAAAGACCTTTCTTTTTTTTAAATTGTCCCTTTAAGGCCGTTGGGCAGAAGTGACGTTTGACGTCGCTCCGATCCATCATGCCCTCACTCGACTTCCTGCCCATCAGGCCAGAGGACTGGATCGTCTCCGCCGCTTCCAATGGCTCGGGTAAGTGGCGGAGGTGCCCAGAACATGGCGGAGACCACTTTTATCTTAAAGCAGACTGCCCGCCGTGAATATAATTACCGGGGTTATGGCATAACAATGGTATTTAACGTTAAAGTAGCAACGTAAATCCACGGTGGGCGGTCCGGAAGTGGGAGTGTCTCTAAAAATTTGAAACAATGGCTTTGAAATGACAGAGCTCAATTCTTTTAGGATCCGTGGGTGTATGTCATCTGGTCCAGGTGCTTTATCCACCTTTCTATTGTCTAAATATTTCTTGACCATATCAATCTTGAGCCATAGTGGATCACTTGGGGCTGTGTCCATATCCTTTGTATATGTACACAGAGCTGAAGAAGGTATTTAATAAATTTGCCTTCGCTTTGTCCCCAGTCACCCACTCTAGATTATTTTGTAAAGGGCCTACATGCTCAGACCTGAACTTTTTATTATTAATCTATTTGAAGAATTTCTTTGGATTTGTCTTACTCTCTTTTGCAATCTGTCATTCATTTTGAATTTTTGCGGCCTTGATTTCCTTTTTACATATTCTGTTATATTCTTTGTAACATTTAAATGATGATAGTGTTTCTTAATTTTTATATTTATATTCAGTGTAGTGCAACACCTAGATCGACATATAAACAAATTCAAAGTCCCACAAAGTTAAAGTGATTTCAAACCTTCGTGTTTTATTTTTTTTAAGTAACAAACATGTCATACTTACCTCCACTGTGCAGCTCATTTTGCACAGAGTGGCCCCGATCCTCCTCTTCTGGGTTCCCTTTGCGGCTCCTCCTCGCATCAGATAAGCCCCTAGGAGAAGCGCTCTCCCAGGGGGGTTACCATGCAGGTGCACTCCTGAGTCCAGCATTTGCCTTCATAGACACGAATGCTGGACTCGGCCCCGCCCCCGACGTCATTGGATTTTATTGACAGCAGTGGGAGCCAATGGCTGCGCTGCTATCAATCTATTCAATCAAGAGCTGGGACCCCGTGTAGAGAGAGAGGGTGCGCCTCCCTGCCGAGGGAATGAAGGGGCTCAGGTAAATAAAACAGGGGGCTGGGGGGGCCGGTCACTGC